>NC_064614.1:572804108-573104108 GCF_023898315.1 Schistocerca nitens | reverse complement strand
CAGGAAGGAGAATGAAATAGGAATTTCCCGTCGCGAAAAATCTTCTACAGCGAAACTTCGTGTGTGAAGTGGAACGTCTTACTGTACGCAGAGCGAATATCTTTGGAACTTGCATTAATTGCCAATATCCTGTCCGGCCCTCAGAAACAATCATTCAAGTCCAATGGATATCTGTCTCACTAGAATGATATCTGCATTTCATTAGGTCTTACGAGAAGCAGGCCAGTTAATGTAATTGACAGTCCCTATAATATATAAATTTCAGGCTGCTTCAGAAACGCTAAGTATACTAAGAAATCACATTAGAACGTCTGTTCCTCAAATTTTTGCCTTGTTCCAGTACAATGCGCATAAATTTCACTTACCACAGAGCTAACGCTTCTACCTCACATTCATTAATTCTCGGAACGTTTCAAAGGGAAACTACCAGCGGGAGTAGTCAGATTAATAAACTTGAAAACCAAGTAGAACGTACTTAACACTGTGTTTGTCTACAATAAATTTGAATATAATTTGTAACGGAATATGGAATTTAATGCGACCGATCGTTATTCTACAAATCAGTTCCTGTATGGCTTTCGGCAGAAACTGGTTCTAAAATATAAGCACCGGTCCGTCTTCGTAGCCAAATGATTGGCGTTTCTGCGCTCGGTGCGGAAGGACCCGGGTTCGCTTTCAGGTATCCCCTTGGATTTTTAAGAGGTAGAGAGATATGCAGCGGGATCAAAGAGGAGCTGGTTGAAATAAGAAGCATCAGCACCAGCAGGATTTATCTACACGCAATAGCGGCTGAAGGGATTGGCCAGATGTTGTGTTCACATGGCCCACGATCATAGGTCGTCTTCGTACTTCAGCAGTCAGACAGTCGGAACACGTCTACGGCCTAATCCATGAGTTGGGATGGTGTATAAGTAACATACCATGCCACTGTCTTCATCGTATCGTGATAGAATTGTTATCAGGTACATGTATCGGCAACACGAAGACTAGTATGAATTCTGTAGGGATGTACTTGAAGTATGCCTATTACGTTTAATACTACGCCTTTCTTAGACCTGGAGTTCATTCATTCAACGTACTGTTTGGGAATCTACAACTCAAAGTAGAAACCTATGTATGGAGCAGCTAACGGTGTGAGCCACGCAAAGTTCCAGAAGTAATCCTAGACCAAACGTAGATCGAACACAGACCTGTCAAATTTGTGGGCAGACACGTAATCTAGACAGCCATCATGTCCCACCCTGCCATTTACGAAAGGAGCCTGATATGGAAAGTGTAATCAGAGACTTACGAGTATATGTTGTGATTGTAAACTAGACACTTTAATTTACTAATCTATTGGTTTGATGTTTCAGTGTAGCATTTGCTGTTTTTCTTCGAATGCCGACAAGCATGAAATATCTTAAGACATATGCTTCTGTTCCACCTTAAATGAATAATATTTGTCAGTTCGGTAAAAATGCATTTACGGTGTCCGCCGCTGTTCTGTTGCATGCTCTTGTTGGTAAATTGTTTGCGTTATGAATTACGAGAAGTGAACATGATGAATCATGTCAGACGTGGGTAACCAGTCACATTGCTCCGACATAATTCCCTGTGCTTCATAAATGAAGATACTTGGAACAATTTAAGCTGTGCTAGTAGGTCTCAACCTAGCCACTATATCTGAAATCGTCATTTGTGACAACCTACTGTATAAGATACAGCGATTCTTATTGGCTACCGTATACTGTCGCCTGATTGGCTACAACTAAACATAACCGCCAGTACCAGCAGGCAACGGAAGAGTTTCGGACACAGTTCTAGTTGGAGTGACGAATGATGGCGGCGGAGTTTAGGCTTATCCTGCGCACCTACGTCACATTTTCTGCGATAGCCAATGAACGTTCAGTATGTTCTGAGCCCTAAGCTGTGACTGCTGTAGGTAGTGCGAGCATTAAACGTGATCGTAGCTAGTTGTTTAGTGAATTTCGATTCGATCTGTAGCGAGTTGCCATCGCTGATAGTGGTGATAAGTGACAAATTCTTAACTAAGCGGGAAATAAAATTTGCAGGATATAAGTTTTCTTCAAGAGGAAAATATGTGCGTGCGCGTATCGCAACTGAAGCTTGGAATCGTCAACAATGCAATCCCCGTCCGCCATAGTTCGTGGATTGGACTACTGTACATATTAGTTCTTCGTTCTGTTACTATGAGTTTTAATAAGTGACTTTCGAAACTGTTACAGTAACCATTGTTCTGATAAGTAGTCACGTCGTCTTAATTTCTGCTCCCTAACGGTGAAACTAATAGCTACTGCAAATTAACTGAGAGCTTCACTGTCAAGTGTCTGAAGTGAGGAGGTGAACTGGCAGCACTGAGGCGTAAGGTTTCAGATGATTGTGACGCGTGGAGGCGGCGCAGTGGTGAAGACGTAGGCCTGCTATCTCGGACGGACGGCGGTTCAAATACCCGTCTGGCCATCAAGATTAAAGTTATCGTGAATTACCTAAGTCGCTTAAGGCGAACGTCGGGACTGTTCCCTTGAAAGGGCTAGGCAGGTATGTCTCACTGTGCTTTCCCAATAGGAGCATGAGCCTCGTATGTAGTGATCTCTTCGTCGACGGGACGTTAAACAGCAAACTTCCTTCTTTCCTCAAGTGAACAGCGCAATCTGTAGCGCAAGGAGCATGAGCCTCGTATGTAGTGATCCCTTCGTCGACGGGACGTTAAACAACAAACTTCCTTCTTTCCTCAAGTGAACAGCGCAATCTGTAGCGCAATGGCCGCGAGAGGCAGGAAGTTGTGTTAAAGTCGCGGCCCGCTGTATAGATCCAGCTTACAAAGGGACCATGCATACTTGTCATCACCGATGTTTTTCATGTTTATATTTCATTCAGAGCTTGGGCAGAAATGAAAGTGGCAACAGTGGGAGCTCCAAAAGCAAATCGTTTAAACAAAACAGCATTTCTGGTACGTGTCGGCCGGGAAACTCTGTTTTCAGGTTTGACATTACTTGCACTCCAAATAAACCGAAATACTGTACAATATGTTGTATTTATTAATATGTTCGTAAAAGGCATGAAAAGAAAAGGCAAAGCAAATTTCGGGATTAATTTCGGGATTGGAAATACATTCCAGGGAAGAACTGTAAGGCGTATCCGAGGGCTTCGTATATGAAATTCTATTATTTTGTTGTTTTGCAGTTTATGATCTGCACGTACTCGTGTGATACTCGTCGTACAAAGAATGGAAACAATTTTCTCGGCGTCTTGCACTCATTATAAATACCGTATTTTTACAATTACGTGATTGTTTTACTCTTTCGATATAAAAATAAACTTCATTTACATCCACGGAAGGTTCGCTCTTGCCGCACAGTTTGGAAGAAAACCAAGCGTAACGGATCATTCTGCCAAATGTTGGCGAGGATAACTGATGATATACAGTGGTCTGTATTTTGATGCAGTCTTCTTGGGATGTGATGTCTTCATCTCTCTCTATGAAATAAGATTTTCAGCCGGCCGCTGTGACCGAGCGGTTCTAGGCGCTTCAGTCCGGAACGGCGCTGCTGCTACGGTCGCAGGTTCGAATCCTGCCTCGGGCATGGATGTGTGTGATGTCCTTAGGTTAATTAGGTTTAAGTAGATCTAAGTCTAGGGGACTGATGACCTCAGATGTTAGTGTTCAGAGCAATTTAAACCATTTTGAATATTTACGATCAGTTCTTTGACTGATGATAAAAATAGACATTGCAGGATTGTTCTTGTGGAGTGCCTTTGGGGGATACATTTTAATACTGCATGATGGTAATCCTGATTCATACTGAAAAATCACGCCATTTAATTGTGGATGTATGCGCCTTCCACACTAGTCAGAATAAATTTGTTCCATTGTACACGAGTCACATAATTTTTGAATATGTCTGTTTCAAGTTTTCCGTATTTTGACGAATTGATGATGTTATTTTCCATATTTTGCCGCGTACTCATCCACCGTGTTACGAAATGTCGATCGAAAAGGCCCAATACTTCCTTGTAGACTGTCAGGAAAAACTTTTCACACAGGAATGTAGCGTATTGCGGTGTAAACGAGTGGGTTGTTCCTTCATCTTTCAGTTTATTTGCAGTGTAAATAACGAAATAATTGAAAACACAAATATCCGTATAGGGACTCGACCCCATGACCCTCGGATTACCGTTCGGTAACCCTTCCGCTGCACAAACCGCTACCTGTAGACTAGCTAATGGATCATGCCGCACCTCCGACCCAAGGCGAACATCCTATATTTTTTTCTAAAGGCTTGGCCATTTGATGCTTTCACTTAAGTGTCTCCCATTTCTGGCCAGGCCCTGTTTATAACGGAAGTTCGGACGAAAACAGATGACGAATAGGTTCGGTCCTCTTGTTAGCATTAATGTTCATTAGAATACTACTCCACAGAGCAAAACACGCAATTTCAATGACTGTGAATCTCGTCATCAAATTCTGACCTTTGTCAGAACGTCAATATTTGTTGTTTTATCGATGCAGTTTCGCTAAATAAAGCTTAAGAAAACAGTGCGCCAAGTTTAATCTAATCCTTATACCCCGGAATTTCGGTTCATTAGGATTGTTTTAGTACAGTATCTGTACAGTATTTGATACTCCAGACGTAATAGCGGTAACGGTCTACGACGAGAATCATTAAATTTAAATTCATCCAACAACACACGGATATTGGCTAGGTGTCCGTTAACAAGTTGATATTGCGCTGTACACTACTACTTCCGTTTGATGCGAGTGTCTAATGACATCAAAGGAGGAGGTGGTGCTGTCATTGGACAAAAAGAGGCACAAAAGGGGATGCATAAAGGGAATGGTTGCAAAACATCCTGGTGAATTGGTGCTGAAACATTTGCATAGATCCAGGATGCTCAGACATTGAGACGTAAGTGACTAGCTGCGAAATGACAATGACGGTATGACTTATAATGGAGCAGTTATCACCATTTGTTTGTCTGCAAACAATGGCGGTAGTAATGATGGATTAACTGAACGAAGTTTGCTCTCAATCCGAAGACATTACGGCACATACAGAGGTAATAACGCAGTGGGACAAAATAAGTTTTCTTGGAGTGCTAGGCGGAAACAATTTCGGCCGGAACGCCTACGTGATTCTGCTGTTCATAAACGTACAAAACTGTCTCATTTCCAATACCTGAGCAACATTTGCATGAAGTTAATGTATAATTTGTATCTTTCAGTACGAAGGTGTATCAAAAAGAAATGCATCCTGTGTCATAAAAAATTTTTAGACATGTGAAAGCGGAATTTGTGCATATCATAGCCTGAACTATTCTGTATACAGCATTACCGTTCAACATAGTCACCATGCATTTGTACACATTTACGCCATCGCTGAACATTGGCATATTAATCAGTGTGGAAAAATTCGGGATTTTGCTTCTTGACGCAAGATTTTAAAACTATTTTAACCTTTTTTATGTCACTGAAAGAGAACCTATATGCTTACTGATTCAGAAACCCAAACAAGTAGTAGTCAAATGGGGCCAAGTCAGGGCTGTAAGGTGCATGAGGCACAACAGACTATCCCATTTTTGCAGTCGCTTGGTTTATGAAAAATGACATGTGGGGGGGGGGGTGCATTATTGTGACGAAACTTGCTGGCACAACGTCTTTTGTGGTCTCTTCTAACTGCGTTTTCAGTTTTCTAAAGTGTGGTTACAGAGGTTTCGCTGTTGATTCTGAACTCTAGCACGTCTGCCTACTCCAATCAATTCATCAGCATATCCTCCATTGATACTTGGTACATCTTCAATCTGAGTTACTCCGTTACCAAGCTTCTCTACCAACACCGCACACTGTTGAGGTGCATTACAGCGACCCGACAGATTTTCTTCAGGCGTGAGGTTAAAACAACTTGAAAATAATGGGTCAAGAATCAAAACTCTGAATTTTTCCTAACTGGTTTTGATGTTTGAGTTCAACGATGGCGCAAGAATGCACAAATGCTTGGTGATTATATTGAACGGTAGTGTTTTGTAGAGAACTGTTCAGCCTATGATCTGTTTAAATTTCTGTCAAAGCAGCATTGCGTTTTGATACACCCTCGAGAAAATAACAAACTTCGCTTTACTTTCTCTGCCTTTCCGGATTATGCGGATTTTCAATTATCTCGATGACCTACAGTCCCATCTAATACAGATAAAAGATGTTACGCTTTGCTGTGACAAACCACAGTGACTTTTAATTATTAAGGTGGTTATCTGAGCAAAGCGTCTTCATGCGTTAGCTAGAGGGTAAATTGCGATAAAAGTGCATTTGTCACGTAACTAGAAGACTGCAGAAAAAAGTCTTTGAAAGCGTCGTGTTATGTATAAAGCAGGTCAGATAGAGGCGTGGTAGGAGGCAGCTATCTTTTGTAGGGTCGTGTGTGCAATTGGCCGTGAGTGAGGGCGTTAATAACACAGCGTGGCGCGCCAAGCCGAGCGAGCCGAGATGCGCCAGGTCAGCGCGTCTCGTTTCCGCCCCGACACCCACAGCGTCACCAGCCAACGGCCTAACGTCCGTCGCCCCGGACTCGGTTCCATCTCTTCGGCCAGCCTATTCTGACACCTGTCAATACGGGCTGATGAGGATGTACTGAAGTGTTGAATCTTTCATGACTTAAATTGCAACATATGTAGTGAGAAGAAAAAACTTTTTATTTTAAAACTCGTTAGATTTCCTGTCGAATGGAGCTTACAAAGGGAGCATATATAAAGGCAGTCTATTTTCTCCGGAGTTGTACGGTTTCAGCCTCAGTCTTGAAACTCGCTAGGTGCAACTTTATTGTACTTTCGTCAATTTTCCACATTTATTAGCAAATGGAAACGTTAATTGACTAGTGTTGAATAAAATAAGATTTTTTCATTTTTAATTACTAATCATACGAAAAATATCACTACTCCACAATAAAATACGATACAATAAGAAGTAACCTCATAAAATACTCTTATTTCTAGAAATTAATAGTATTATCGATTTATGTAATTTTTTTTATTTAGCAGAAAGACAATTAAATAATAATTTATTTCCATTCGATCAGTTATTAAAAATGATTCTATATCGTTAATTAATGTAGCGTCCTCGTCGCCACCGTTGAGTCTTACACCAAGGGAGCAAGGGAGAGGGTGGTGTTATGGGTGGCCGGTGTCCTCTTTCCATAACACAAATGCACACTTGGATTAACACGGTTCTTCATTTACATAAAGCGATAGCTGCTACTTCACTTTAATGGAATCCATGTGTTGTACAAGCTCGTCCGTAATAATCCTCTTGCAGACAATATAACTAATCTTGCTGTTACACTATTCTGATTGTACTATGTACTGTCGTAGCCTAAGCCCGCTCTGCGAATGAATGACAGACGCCAAACTAGAGTGAGTCGAGTTAGTGACTGAGCTAGTAACTGAGTGAGCCCTTCCGGCAGCGGCGGCAGCCTAAACTTGCGGGAGAGGGCGTTGGCTGTATGTTGCTTGCGAGTTCGTCTCTGGTCTGTCTCGTGATAGGCGCGCTTGATCGAGCGCCTACTACCGATCTTCGGCTTTACATTTTTGCCGACCGGTGTGCTAGCGACAACTTACGCCAGCACAATTAACATTTACATTTGGAAATACTGAAACAAAAGCTACGAAATAGGAGTCGCATCTAGCTAAATTTAAAGCAGCGACTTCAGAATTTCAAGGCTCTTACATTACCAAAGACTATGTTGATAAAATAAAAATGTTTGTGCTTAACTGCGCACGGATGTATTCTAATATTTAAAGGCAATTTTCTCGAGTGTGTTTGAGAGTTACGTCCCGCTGCTTTAGGATATTGATATTTGGAGTCAAGTGTGTAAACAATACAAAAAGACTTGTCCGTCAGTCCCCTTTTCAGATAGCTGTTCGTCAAAGAAAACGGGTGAGACATGTGGTCCACTTGGTGCAGATTCCAGTCCCTATTCCGCCGATAGTCTCTATGCGTTCGCCAAGGCAGTCAGTTAAATCACCACCTACTGCTCTCTCTCTAAATGATACATTACATGCCGACCGGAGTGGCATGCGGTTCTAGGCGCTGCAGTCTGGAACCGAGCGACCGCTACGGTCGCTGGTTCGAATCCTGCCTCGGGCATGGATGTGTGTGATGTCCTTAGGTTAGTTAGGTTTAAGTAGCTCTAGGTTCTAGGGGACTGATGACCACAGATGTTAAGTCCCATAGTGCTCAGAGCCATTTGAACCATTACATATTGCGCGTATTTTAGTAGTAGTCTATCTAGCGTCTTGTGGCATTTAATACATCACGTAGAACAGAATGACACTTCGAAAGTATCGCTACGAAGTACTTGTAAATAATATGCCCAAGCAGAACAAAAATCCACGTCGCGTCTGACTTACAACAAGCGGTTACGTAGTCAGCGTCTCCCTACATTTTCATGGCGGTTGCAAAAATCAGTGGAGTCTGTTACCAAAGTGGTCGGCTACGAGAGACGCCTCTTCCCATATCGGGCAGCCTCTTAAGACCCATCTAGCGATTAGATCACAGTTGCAACATCCCACGAAGGGACTAACACGCCTTCTTAATTTACTTTCGACCAAGACATTATGGTAAACACTGAGCGGAAAAGTACTCCAGAAGGTAAGCAATCCTTCATCGGTGGAAACAGTGATGCAACTATGCCTTCGGATTCTGGAGAGCCTTGAACGTCATGTAAGGAAGAGTCGGAGGATCCTAGAACTTCTCGCATACAGCCTAAGAAAAAATATCGACTAGACATATTGAAAATAAACACCCAACTAAAGACTCGGAAACTTAAACCATTGACGAATTTGTTAAACAGACGCAACATACTCATGCTAGTACTTCAGGAAGCCAGATGTGTTTATGAGAAAAGCATTTGAATCAGAGGGGTACAGGATCTATAAAGAATAAACAAAGTCACCATGCTTGGAACAGCTTCCATGGTCAAACGGAATCTAACAATCTGTAACGAATTTTGCGTCCCCATCTAAGCGAACATTACTTCTCTCGTTTAGTTCAACAAACAAGGACTATACCATCATCAAATGCAAATGCACCTACCAACAACAGAAAAAAATCGAGAAAAGCCAATTCATTTTGGGAGACACTAGAACATGAGACTTCAAAAATACCGAAGCACCACGTAAAACTACTCTTAGAAGACTTCAACCCACAGACCGGCAACGAAGAGAAATAAGAGGCAATAGTAGTGAATTTTCCTGCACACAAACGCAGCAGTAAGAAAAGGAGAAAGAAGACCTGGTTTCTCGTAACACACTTTTAGGCTTATATTACCTGAATCCTGTGGCAATAACCAAACAAAATCATAGAGAAATCATGAACGTACGATTCAGAAGAGGACTGGGTAGAGATTCGGACCACTTTTTAACAGAAATCAAAGCCAGATTTCAACCTAGAAGACCAAACCCCAAAATTGAAAAAGTGCTCAGAGTTGACACGAAAGTTCTGTCAGATAACAAGAACGAATTTGTTAAAAAGCTTCACGCAAAAATATGAGAAACGGGGACGAAATCAGAGAAGCAATAATAGAAACGATGAACGAACTAGAACAACCACGAAAGAAGAAGAAACATAGGTGGCTGAATAACATATGTGACGAAGCTATAGGGCGTAGAGTAACTGCTTGGTAAAAATGGAATTCCTGTAAAAAGGAAAGAAACTGGAACACATTCACTGAGATCACTGACACATCAAAAATTATTCTAACAGAGAGAAATATGATAGAAAATAATTAGTGTAGAGAGATATAAATTTCAGACAGAACAACCCTAAGGACTTCTACAAAGTTTTCATAGAAGACATAACAAGTTACAAGCCGATGAGTCTACACTTCAAAGATTCAACAAGCAAACTGATTACCCACCGACAAAGACAACTGTGAGTTACTAGCAAAATGTTTCAAAAATCTTCTAAACTGCGAGGAACCAACACGACGACTAATTTTCAGACAGCTTCGAAAGGAAAACCCACCCTCAGAACCACTACCACTGCATCAAATCGAACAATACATTGTCCAGCTGAAAATCAGAGCACCAGATGAAGACGTGTAAAGTGGGAGGGAAGCGGGCAGCTGAGAGATTTTATGTGGTTATTCAAGATGCTAAGAGAAAAAAGAATGCCGGACGACTGGAAACAAGGCATAATCCATCCGCTATATAAGAAGGGTGACAGGACAGACACCAATTATTACCGAGGCATATCTCTACTTTGTCACCTACAAAATTATGTCCAAAGTTCTACTGCATAAGATAGATCAAGTAGAACACACAATTGGCGAGTGCCAAGCAGGATTCAGAAAAAAATAGATCGTGCCCCCTAGCAAATTTTTAACTTGAAGACTATCCTCAGGATCAGAAGAATACGGAACTTCAATACAATCGCTACATTCATCGATTTCAAAAAAGCGTACGATTTTGTGGATAGACAGTATTCCTAACACTGGAAGGAGCAGATATCGACAAAACCACCAGACAATTATTCGAACACACTCTGAAGACACAACTTCAAAAATTAAATTTCCAGGAGAAGTTTCTGAACCCTTCAGAATAAACACAGGTATTTGGCAGGGCAATGGACTCGCACCGATTCTCTTCAATCTGGTCTTAGACAAGGTCTTGAGAGTGTGGGATAAAGAACTACAAGAGAAAAACATCTAGGACAAGGAAGAGGAAGATTTGAGGTGAAATGTCTCGCTTTTGCTGGTGATATTGCAGTAACTTCTAAAGACAAAACAGATGTAAAGATTATGATTAGAAACGGTTTACAAAATTGAAGCTAAAAACATTACTAGTATCATATGAGAAAACGGAATACATTGAACATAAACACGACAGAGAAAAATATATACAAACGCAACATGGCAACATCAGAAGAGTTCATAAGTTTAAATATTTGGGAGAATGGATTCAATCAGATGGGTTAGATAACAAAACAAGTAAGGAAAGATAGAAGAAAATGGAATTAACATACAAACTCATCAAAAATCGATATAATATACGATCGGTCTCATTCCAGACAGAAATTAAACACTACGCAGCAGTAATCAAACCGAGGGCACTTCACGGATCCGAATGCCTAACACTTAATAAAAGAGGTGAACAAGAACTGGAAAATAAAGAAAGGAAAATACTCAGAAAGATTGTTGGACCACATGAGAACGAAGATAATTGGACGAGGAAGAGAAATGAAGAGATATATATATATATATATATATATAGGAAGAAATCAAAGACACAATAAGAAATTGGAGATTAGAATTTTACCGTTATATGTACAGAGTGAATGATAATAGGCTAACAAAAATTTTTTTAATTTCCAAGTTAAAAAACAGCACAGAATGGCTGGAAGAGACAGGAAATAACTTCAGGAAAGTCAGAGAAAACGCCATACACAACAGGTAAAGCTTCAGGCTACTGATGAATACTACAAACTTTCCTGCCCAACAACGAAATTAACAACCTAGGAGAGTGATGTCAAATGAACAGAGGCAGGCCATAACTCAACGCATGAAGTTGTTCTGGGAAGATAAAAAAGAAAAAGCTTGTATTTGGTTCTAAACGGTCTAAATTACCGGATTCTCGGATAAAACAAAAAAAGCCTGCTACGCTGCGTTTGGGATGCTGTGTTAAATCCTCAGTGAAGGCATTGTTCGCCACTAAGAAGTGGGGAAAATACTTGACACGAGAGCATCACAGGGTTTTCATGACACCAACCTGGTTCGTAATGGAAAGTGTAGAAGAAAGGCGCGTTGAAGCCGAGGCGTTACGCCTGATTTGCGGTGCCTGCCTGTAACACACTGCTGCCGTGTTGGTTGCCTACCTTCGCGTTGCGGGTGACAGCGCGACGATCAGATGCACCAGCTTCAGCGGAAACTTAACAAGTAATGGCTTGCATGTACCCCATGCAGGGATTCTGGGGACATGAACTAGATTCAAAAATTCTGAAAATTTTGACAAAACACACGTGTCGCCGTTACCAAGAGCGAAAGCAAGAGCAACGCTAACGAGTTATCGTAAATACACTATTTCGTAGTATGAAAGCAGTTTTGTAATTCATGCTGATTGGGTTATGATATGTTGTGTGAAATTTGGGTAATAGGCGTCAGTAATAAAAGTATTTTGAATTCGGCGGTGTTAAAAGCGAGAACGACTTTCTCTGCAGTCTTGTGTAAACTGAAGAGCGGACGGGTGAGTTCACATTCTCTATCCCACTGTATCACAAGTAACACCTGCAGCCTGTTTCACCGTTCCGCAGATGCGGCACAATATGCAGACACGCCAGTGAGTGTTCGGTTTCACCTAAGTACGTTAACATTAAACAGAATTCATAAATTAATAACGAAAGAAACGCCGGAAGACAGGATCGACTTGAATCATCAAGCGCTGCACTGCACACTTCGCTACTAGACGGGAACCTGATTATTAGTCATCCTGTGCGACAGTTGTAGCTTTCTTCTGAGGAAGAAAACTTCCTCCACCACAAGCGCTGCTTTTTCTTCAGTTTACGGAGAAACTATACGATATCTTTAATCCGCGTGTTGTCATCAGCCTCTTCGTACTTGTTAAACGTTGCAGAATGATGGGTGCAGTTTAAAAAAGCGCTTCGGATGACAATGTTTGTCCGTTGTTGCATCCATCAGTAGCCCTCACACAACTACGAGGGCTATTCCGAAAGTAAGGTCCGATAGGTCGCGAAATGGAAACCACGGTAAAAATCAAAAATGTTTTATTTGCAACAGTTAGATACACCTTGCAGCTACTTATCTCCATAGTCGCCGACCCGACTTAGACGTGTATCGTAGCGTTGTACCAACTTTCCCATACCCTCGCTATAGAAGGCAGCCGCCAGTGCTCTCCGCCAATTCTCTACGCTGGCCTACGGCTCGTTGTCTTGTGCCGAAATGTTGTCTTCATAACCAGCGGTTCATGTGACCTGAGCTGAAACTCAGAGGGAGACAATTACGGGCTGTATTGTGGGTAATCTCACATTTCCATTTGAAAACGATGCAGGAGCATCTTCATTGCCCCTGCAGAATGCGGCTGAGAATTGTCTTGAAGACGAAACAGCACGACAGTTATGTAATGTTAGCTGCATAGCTTCAGGGGAAATTTCTCACCAGGCCCCCGTACTTGGCGGCAGACACTATTTTCTAGACATCTTTACGCACTCACTGCGAGCTCAGAAATGAGAAGAGCGACGTGATGCTAACTGGGGTTATACTAGAGACACTACCCAACACATCTGTGCAAAGCTTTATCGGATTTTCATAGTCGTTTCCATTTCGTGACCGATCGGACCTTACTTTCGGAATAGCCCTCGTAACACCACCTCATTGTTATTCCTCTGTCACTGATCTACTGAAGAATAAGATATTTCGAACATAATGGAGGAAATGTTTCTGTTCGTGAGCTGTTCTGACTTATTTATTAATCTATTTCTGGAAAACAGTTGGTTAAAGTGGAAAAAGAGTCTCTGTAATTTATATCAAACGAAGCACCGAGATCTGTGGTCTGTTAGTGACAAGGTGAACGTGCATCGGATTGCAATACGTAAGGAAAGCATTCTGTCGTAACTGGTAGAGCTCTAGATATCCAGCAAGCGCTAAACAGACTTCTGTGGAGCTAAAATACATTTTACATGTACTAAGTTTTCTACGTCCTCCACAAAACTCGATTCCCTGGTCATTTTTCTTCCAGCTATTTGATATGAGGACCGTGCTTACTCTGCAGAAAACAGAAAAATGCACACACGTGTGTGTGTGTGTGTGTGTGTGTGTGTGTGTGTGTGTGTGTGTGTGTGTGTGTGTGTGTGTGTGTATGTAATCAGATATGTTCGACATTTCCTCCAGGGATTGGCGTTTCCGATGTACACTTAAATACTACGATATACTAAGGGAAATTAAGGTTAACTAACCATATAGCCTTGTAGATTAACGTAAGTTTCACTGTTTTACTTAGTTTGTAGATTTGGGTCACACAGCTGCGTAACGGAAAAGACTTCGTTTTGCCCACGAACGTAGATAATATCGGTGACTCCCTTTCAGTAGTTGTCTAAGAGGTTGCTATTGATATGCTGCATCTCCATAGTATCTATTGGTGTGACTACCAACAGTCTACGTTTAGAAAATTTGTTTTATAAGCCTGTTTCAGTACAGTGTATTGAGCCATCATCTTTATCCAAACAACAAACTTAATCACTTTACTTCATGGCTTTACGATACTCATCACTAATGAATTTATTATACTTTTAATAGGTATAAAAATGACTCCAGTACTGCTGATTGCGTAAGGAAAGTTATAAATTATACATTATACTACGAATATGTTGCAATGTATTACATTTTAAAATTTTATTTTTGTTGGGGTCCACAGCCTCAACGTGTTTTGAGAATGAAACATGGTCGAAGTAGGCTGTATTATTTTTGTTTTCCGTGCAATAGGCCAGTTTCATCCGAGGGTCATTTTCAAGCACGTTGGGATGACTGCAGCTTACAGACATTTCTTTTTGAATCGGACACATTCCTTCAACCTTACCATTTTTTGCGAACTTCCGTTGGTAGTACATAATTTTACCCCATTCCATACCTGGCAAACGTTAAATTATTTAAGTATTCACATTGTCATTAGATATTGGAATTAAGGATGGCACTAATGCTGTAGAAATATCAGTCAGATCCTCGTTAAAAATCCTGACTCTTTGACACACTAAATAGTTTAGCGAAACGAACTGTCAAGGTTTGGGAGGCAAAATTAAGCACACAGCTAAAGCGTAACTATACTTCATATTACCCCGGACTTGTACTAATTAGACTGAAATTACTTTCACCGATCCCCACCGTTTACACACACATGCACAATATACTACAAGTAATTATTTTATGTAAGTATAATTTTCCTTATATAAAGTGTTGTAAAATGCAGAATGAAATTTTCACTCTGCAACGGAGTATGCGCTGATATGAAACTTCCTGGCAGATTAAAACTGTTTGCCGGACCGAGACTCGAATTCAGGACCTTTGCCTTTCACGCACAAGTGCTCTGCCATCTGAGCTACCCAAGCACGATTCACGACCCGTCTTCACGGGACGAGTCGTGAATCTTGCTTGGGTAGCTCAGATGGTAGATCACTTTCCCGCGAATGGCAAAGTTCCCGAGTTCGAGTCTCGGTCTGGCACATTGTTGTAAAATGCATTGATAATCATTTCTTGTAACGGAGGGTAGTTGCCAGTAATACGTAATTTCCTGTGATCATCATTTCGTTCTAATTCGTTATTTTTAAAGGATTTTTAAAATTTTCCTTGTTTGTATAGTGGAAATGTGTTATGACTGAGTACCGGAAAAAATGCTATTTCACTTTTGTATTTAAGTTGTTGTTGTTATTCCGTCTTTTATGTGCACTCTTCAAGTCTTTACTGCAATTAATTTCTTTCGTTCGTTTTATTAAGAAAATAGTAAAATTATGTTGAAAACTGTGGGACGGAAACACAGGCTTAGTTGCAGATCAAACAAATAACAGGCTTCAGCTTATTAATAGGATACTGGAAAACTGAGATTGGCCTGAGGCTGCTTAAACAACACTTGCTCCACCTGAACCAGAACAGTGCTCAACTATTTGTGATCACAAGAGGATGAACAGGCCACATCGAGCAGTATCTGAGGAAGGACAGCAGAAATGACCACCAGTTTGGTTGACTTGCTGAAGAGTAGAAAACTTTAAGAAAGATGCACAGCATCACGTGAAAACGTACTAGAAATTCCAAGAAGCGGTGTGCAGGGCGTGTTTTACTAACTTTCCTCTGTCACCATTCTCCACGATCATATACGTGGCGTACCCATTAAAAGTGAAAGGTAAACTTACGAAACTTACACTAACAGCAGATGTACGCAAGCAAACATTCGTGGAATAAATTCTACCTTTAGCCATTGACTGACATTGGTTTTCCAGAGTGTTGATGTAGATATAGTGTCGGCAGCGTTAGTTAGATGGAATGTTTTGTACTTTGAGTGTGTGTGTGTGTGTGTGTGTGTGTGTGTGTGTGTGTGTGTGTGTGTGTGTGTGTGTGTGTAGCGGGATGCTGACTGAGTGCTGTCCGCAGGCAGAGGTCGGGGCGCCCGATGTGCTGGACGCAGCGATGGTCGCCGGCGGCGCATGCGCTCTGCAGCATCGCCTACATCTGCGCGGGCGCCGTGCAGCTGGTGGCCGGCGTCTTCTTCCTCATCTCGCTGCCCGTCTTCAAGCTGGGCTCCAACATCTGGACCGGCGCCTGGGTGAGTCCCTGCTCCTCTCTCGCTTCAAACGCTCATGTAACTGTGTCTCTGAAAAGAATGTTGCTATGGTCAGGCACGGGACTCCGTTTAGTCATCACTGCTGAATCAATACGAATATACAACGGTTGCCAGTCGCTTAGGTAGATGACCGTTGTATCCGTCGTCGTTATTCATGCTTTCTCGAAACTGAGAGACGCATGGTTGTTGAGCACAAGAAGTCTTTGGTCCAAACAGTATAGCAGGTGCCATTAGGAGTATGCTGATCAAATACCTCTATATTTAGTAACCATATACAACCGCTCGACAGACGAAAGGTCTGTACCTAAGAGTGGAAAGTTGCACGAGAGACACAGTCATACAAGAAAGGAAATAGAACTAACCCGTAATATCATCGACATCGATTTGTAATGCGATTTTGAAACACGTACTGTTCTAACAAAACTATCTTCTGAACACAAACAGCACTCTTGAGGAAATACTGTTGTTGTGAAACACTGATGGCCCTTGATTCAAACGAAGTACCGAGTGCTATCAACCGGGGATCGTAAGCTGGTTTTCAGAAGGTTTTTGTCACCGTTCCTTCCAAGTGGCTTCTAATGAAATTTCATGCCAGTGAAGTATTGTCTCGGGTTGTGCAACTGGATTTGTGATAGGTGAGAATTCATATAGCGAAACGTAAATGATGCATGGGGTTGTCAAAAAAATGTTAAGTCATCCTCTGTTCCTAATCTACACTAGTTGACACTGTCGAAAGACTAAGCGACAGTTGTTGCGGAGTACCCGACCAATGATAGTAAAAGGAGAAGTAGAGGGCGGGACATGTTAACTGCAGCGGAGCCTGTGCACGAAAACACTATATGCATTCGATAGTCCATGCAGTACGGTGTTCGACGAAGGTAATTGTGGAACCGATTAGTGCGACATTCCATGTGGTACGGCAACATAACTGCTAGGCATCATTGGACGCTTACGATCGAGGACGCCCCGAAGGCGGTCAAAGTGCTATTACTGTGACCACAGTAATGGGAGTGTCCTTAAAAAAGGACGCTGAAGCTGGAAATGCTGTGTGAAAGCATGCCGGTGGTCAGAGGCCAAAACACAGTGCAAGAGTGTCGATCCTTAGCCCTAGGGGCGAAAAGGAACAGACATCTCACTCTTAGGCAGATAGCTGCAGACCTTGCAAACGCTGCGGCACTAGGCCATATCGTGGCGGTTAATTCAGACTGGTTTGTATACTTGGAAGCCTGTTAAAGGCATCCTACTTCAATCATATCAGAGTCGAGAAAGCGTTCGTTGGTATATGGAGAATATTGGTTGGTGTCAGCAACGGTGGTGTCCTGTAGCGAATCCCGTTTCACTGTGGCAAGTGATCTTACCAACAGTTAGTGTGTGTGTGGGGGGGGGGGGGGGGGGGCGGCGGCACGTTGAACACCACGGAATGTTCGTGAAAATCATCAGTATATCCTAGGCGTTATGGTGTGGGCAAGCATTATGCACAGTGATTGAACACCACTGCATATTTTGCCTGAAGTACCGTTACAGCCCACCGATAGAGCAGGGAGACTTTTCTGGATCATGTTCGTCTGCGTAGGGGTGCGATAGGTCCACACCTTCTGTTTATGGACGACAATTCCCGCCCACACAGGACCACTAAGGAGTCACACTTGAAAGTAAAGATATTGAACATGAGGAAAGGCGTGCGTACTCCTCAGGCCAAAACCTTACAGCGGATGCCTGGGAAGCTCTTAGCAGATGCGTTTCTCAACAAACGCCTCCTCCCAGAACCGTGCAAGAACTACAAACCGCCTTGAGATAAGAGTACGACAGTATCGCCCAAGGATTCCATAACTGTTCGGTTACCAGCATGAGTAACATGTGTAACCCGAGAGAAGGGGCATCCTCCTTACCGAGTGTCGGACATCGATAATTACTTCGGGAGTCTGACCTGCGTCAACCGTGAACGCTATTTATCTGTTATCCTGCTTCCCCATGCGGTGAACTCTGTACCATTTTTCGTTATAAATATACCACACCAACTGTGTTGCGTTTGCACTGTTTCTTGTAGTCCATCATTGTCTGTCATTATTCCAGTCCAACAGTGTCTCTTCCTTAGAAATTGTCAAGCAGTGGATATAAACGATTTAGCAATCAAAGCAGCATTCTGATTGTTTGCAGATGATGCTGTCGTTTACCGTCTACTAAAGTCAGCAGAAAATCAAGCCAAATTATAAAATGGTTTAAGAACGACACCTGTATGCTGTGGATATTGATAACTGACCATAAACAATAAAAGTATGATTGTCCTACACAGTACTAAGAAAAAGTACCGTTAAATTTTGGTTACACGATGGATAATCCAAATTTACAGGTTGTAGATTTACCTAAATACCTAAGGAAAACAATTACGAACAACTTAAATTTGCATCACCGTTTAGGATACGTTATGGGTAGTTTAACCAAAGAACGCGTTTTACTGACAGAACACTTAGAAGGTGCAAGAAATCTAGAGACTGCCTACATAGTTACGGCGACGATTAAAACAAGGGCGATTTTCGTTGCAGCAAGTTGTGTTAACGAAATTTCAAGCATCACTTTCTCCTCAAAGTGCAAAAATATTTTGTTGACTCTCACCTACATGGAGAGGAGAGATTATCGCATTCAAATAAGAACAATGGGAACTCGCACGGAAATGTGTGTTCATTTTTCCCACATGCTCTTGGAGAGTGCAACGATCGAGAAAAAAATCTGAAAGTGATTTTGTGAAGCCTCTGCCAAACCCACACGTGTGAATTGCAGAGTAATCTTGGAGATGAAACAAATTTCCTCATCGGACAATCGTATTCGAAAGAATGTGGTTTCAGGTACAAATCCATACGTACTGATTGATACACAGCGTAGTCGGAAGATCTGAAAAGGTTCGAACGGTTTTTGCGGGGTAGATTGTACTGAGAAATATTTAAGAAAAAATTCACTCTGTTGCGCCATTTCCGAGTTAAGTTAGCATTGAAGTTAGCTTATCAGCCCATTGCACGCGCAAATTCAACCAGCCCCGTCAGATACAATTACTGTCGCTTGTTCTCATAGCGTAGATGATAGCGCACGAGACTGCTCAGCCTTTGGCGGGGTTTCGATCCTACTACCCTCCCATGTCCAATTCTTGTATCGTGCTCTTTGCTTTTAGGAAACCAAATCAGGACCACGTTTTGTGCCCCTGCCTCTGGCAGGCCGCTTGAATTTGCGGGCACAATGCCCTGATTGGCTAACTTCGATACTAATTAACTCGGAAACCGCGCAAAATGTCGAATTTTTTTCTTAAGTGTTTCTCAACACTACCCACCCCACCCAACAACACCCTCATAAGCTTTTCCACCGCGTATAGTTGACCCTGTATGGGCACCACAAATATATCCCCTCCCTACAAAAATGAGATTCAGTACCGCTCTTTGATTTCATAAGGAACACACTAAACAAGAAATACAGCTTCTGTTGAAGTTCGCTTTGTTTCGTGCTCTCACCTCCTCATATTCAGCTCCCAACAGCAGTATCTTTGCATCCCCACTGCTGACTTGCTCATTTTCTCTTGTCGCTGCCTTTTGGACATTTGTCTTTATTTCTTCTGCACCATTCCCGCCATTTGAACTTCATTGCTACATAATTGTTAGTGAAAGAAGTGTGTGCAGTGGGTAAGACACGCCTCTCGTTTTCAGTGGTAGCGAAATTTCTTTCGGTCATACTCATCCCGTTTTTTCTGTGTCCCAAAATCACTTCCAGCAACTGCTATGACAGTCGGTAAATTATGTCACTTCCGATCTGTCCACAGTACATGTCAGGCTTCATTTTTTCGTTCCTCTCATTCGTAACAGACATAACTTTGTTGTATAAAACATGTATGTTCATACACATTCTTATCTATGCCAGTTGATTCTTCTACGCATCACAGGGATGCAATTCGATCGTCAGTGCTGTATGTTCTTGCTAGTTCACAAGCAAGAAAAACGGATTCATAATAATTACAGTTTTCGTGCGCTCACTCGATTTTAACGACCGAGGTGATGCAGCGCTAAGACATTGAACTCATATTTTGGAGAGTTGGGGTTAAAATCCCGGACCTGAAATCCTGATTAAGGTTTTCAGTGGTTCCCATAAAATGCGCGAATGTCGAAAGGCTTCCATTGAAAAGGCATAACCGATTTTCTTGTCTGACCACGTCCACTTTGAACATGTTTCACTTCGACTGCCTCATCAAATACTAATCTGTTTTCTGTTTCAAGTAATGAATATGAAGCACAGTTTTACACGTCCATTAAGAAAAACATGTCACAGTGGTTCAAGAAGCTGAAGACGTCTGCTCGGAAAGAGGCAGCAACGAAATAACAACAAAAATGTATACAGATGAACAGAAGCCGGCCGGAGTAGCCGAGCGGTTCTAGGCGCTACAGTCTGGAGCCGGCGACCGCTACTGTCGCAGGTTCGAATCCTGCCTCGGGCATGGATGTGTGTAATGTCCTTAGGTTAGTTCGGCTTAAGTAGTTCTAAGTTCTAGGGGACTGATGACCTCAGAAGTTACGTCCCATAGTGCTCAGAGCCATTTGAACAGTTTGATTTGATGAACAGAAGACTACTTAAGGAAACTGGAAATCCTAATGTGGCCCAACAAAACACTTCGTGATACGATCCTCTTCCACCTCACAACTGCGTGCAACTGTCCGTTTCTTAGCAATTACAAGTGGTTGCAAAAACATCAAAGTAAGCTTCCAGAGCTCAGTCAAAACTGAGGAATTATTCTTAGATTCTTTGCGTGAGTAACGTAACGGTATGCACCCACTTACATGCAGCTTTTCAACTGCACAACCAAGAATGATAAAAGAGGAAGTGGACTGGTCTTCAAAAAATTTTACTCATTCCCAGAGATATTAATTCTCGTTTATCCCTGACCCCTGTATGTATTTACTAGCCGCATTAATTCACCCTCTTATTCACAAAGAATGAAAAATCGATTATTGAATACATGTATCCTTGTGAAGATAGTCTTCTGCTGTAAAGACTAGCCGCACCTACGGTATAAGGAATCTGTGTGAAGGTGCCGCCTTAGGTCGGTGTGGCGTAACCCGGGGTCAGCGCCGCGTTAACGGTGCAGGAATGCTACCAGCCTTGACGCACAACAAAAAGCGGCGTCAGCAGGCAGCAAGGACGAACTGGGGATGCGCCGCGCGTCCTCTGCGCGACATTGAGGCCCGAAACTCATTTGGCTCAAACGAGAGCTCTGACCTAGCCGTCGGCCGCAAGACATCTCTTAATTTGCGTCCTGTGGTATTGGTGAAGCTTCTGCGAAAAGCGGGTCGCCAGTTGATGGGTATCTTTACGATAATGCCAACCATGCTCCATTGCTTTTCGAGTTAACATTGTTACAGATTACCCCTCGAATGAGGTTGCACCTAACGTTCGGCTGGCTGTCTGCCTCGCTGAGGCAAGCAAGTAACTCCACCGTGATCGGGCCCATAAATCGTACGGGATGTTAGACTCAGGACTGTCCAATGGTTATCTTTTTGAAGAGACAAGTCACAAACTGCTGCGTGAAACTGTGTGCACACAGCCAATACATATTCCCCTTGACCACAAAAAATGAGGCGGAGCACTGAGTGTTCATAAGAGACTAGGGTATCATCAGGACAGACATAGCGAAGTGTTACCTACGAGGCTCACTCTAAAAGAAATTCACACTATTTTTGTAAAAATACAGTTTTCATTCTGCATGTGTGAAAGTTTTACAGTGTGTAGATACATCCTTCCCGCTTGTTTTCAAACTTAGTTCAACCTGTTCCCGTGAGTGGCGCCGTCACAGCATGTCTACAAGATGGCTGCTACACTTGACGTTCGTCAGAAGCAGTGTGCCGTCATAGAATTCCTGTGATGTGAAAACCAGACAGCCGGCCGAAGTGGCCGTGCGGTTAAAGGCGCTGCAGTCTGGAACCGCAAGACCGCTACGGTCGCAAGTTCGCATCCTGCCTCGGGCATGGATGTTTGTGATGTCCTTAGGTTAGTTAGGTTTAACTAGTTCTAAGTTCTAGGGGACTAATGACCTCAGCAGTTGAGTCCCATAGTGCTCAGAGCCATTTGAACCATTTTGAAAACGAGACAGTGGGAAACATCCACAAGAGGTTGAAAAAGGTGTATGGAGATGCTGCTGTCGATCGCAGTACAGTTAGTCGGTGGGCAAGCAGGTTACGTGATGAAAGCGGGCACGGCAATATTGAGGGTTCTACTCGAAGCGGCAGGCCTCGTACTGCACACACTCCAATGTGCAGAGAGTTAAGGAATTGGTGACTGCTGACAGACGCATCACAGTGAACGAATTGTCACGCTACGTTGGGATAGGGGAAGGAAGTGTTTGCAGAATACTGAAAATGTTGGCGTTAAAAAAGGTTTGTGCCAGGTGGGTTCCCAGGATGTTGATAGTGGCTCACAAAGAAACAAGAAAAACGGTATGCAGCGAACTTTTGGAACAGTACGAGAATGATCGAGATCAATATCTTGGAAGAATTGTGACAGGTGATGAAACATGGCTCCATCATTTTTCACCAGAGACGAAGAGACAATCAATCGAGTGGCATCAAGTAAATTCACCCAAGAAAAAAAATTCAAAACCACACCTTCTGCTGGAAAAGTTGTGCTACGGTGCTTTTCGATTCCGAAGGACTCTTGCTTGAGGACATCATGCCAAGTGGAACAACCATAAATTCTGATGCATATGTGACGACACTGAATAAACTTCAAGCTCGACTGAGTCGTGTTCGATCACATCGGCAAAAGCAGGATGTTTTGCTCTTGCACGACAATGCACGGTCACATGTCAGTCAAAAAACCATGGAAGCGATCACAAAACTCGGATGGACAACACTGAAACACCCGCCTTACAGTCCTGACCTGGCTCCATGTGACTATCATCTCTTTGAGAAAGTGGAAGACTCTCTTCGTGGAACAAGGTTTGAAGATGATCACTCCCTTATTTACGCTGCCAAACAGTGGCTCCAACAGGTTGGTCCAGAATTTCACCGTGCGGATATACAGGCGCTGGTTCCAAGATGGCGTAAGGCAGTTGAGAGGGATGGAAATTATGTGGAGAAATGAAAATATTGTTCCTAAAGGATGTATCTACGCACTGTAAAACTTCCAAACATCTAGAATAAAAGATGGATTGTAAAAAAAAAAAAAATAGTGTGCATTTCTTTTGGAGTGACCCTCGTATTTACGTAAATGATCTAACGGACAGGGTGAACAGCAATAAGCGACCATCTGCTGAGAACTCGGTAGTGTACGGAAAAATATCCTCGTTTAATAATTCAAGGATGATACAGCATGGCTTGGAGAGAATTTCTACTTGGTTTGATGAATGGCAGCTTGCGCTAAATGTAGAAAAATGTAAGTTAATGACAATGAATAAAATAACAAACCTGTAAGGTTTGAATACAGTACTAGTGGCGTCGATATAATATCCAGACGTTGGGTTGCAAAGCGAAATAAAATGGAACGAGCACGTCAGATTCGTATTAGGAAAGGCGAACGGTCGACTTAGGTTTATTGGGAGAATTCTAGGAAAGTGGGCCTCATCTATGAATGAGACTACGTATACAACACTGGTGACTCATTCTTGAATACTGCCAGTCTGGTGGGGATCCCCAGCAGCTTAGATCAAAGGAAGACAATGAAGCAATCCAGAGGCCTGCTGCTAGATGTATTACCGGGAGGTCAGATCAACACGTATTGTGGAAATGCTTCATGAACTCAAATGGGAGTCGCTGGAGGGAAGATGGCGTTATTTTCGCAAAACACTGTTGAGAACATTTAGAGAAACTGAATTTGCGGCTGACCGAAGAGCAAAGACAAGAGAGTTTAGGGCTCGTGCGAAGGCATAGACACAGACGCTTTCCTCTCACTACATTTGCGAGTGGAACAGGAAAGAGGTGGTACGAGATACTTTCCGCCACGCACCGTATAGTAAATGCGGAGTATGTAGGTGGATAGAGATGATAATTTCGTCTAATTTTAACTGCGATGAGGTTACATACTGTGCGTTGGAAAAAAAATGAAATCCCATGTAATTTATGAAAATGTTCGTATGATCGTCGCCAAGGCTAAAGGACAACTGAAATTTTCATCTCCAGTTAAGTGTATCCTCAAATACATCAGAAATAAGACAGCTAGATGTTAACAGCGATTTCTCCCTTTCTTCGAAGGCATATGATTGCTAGGAGAACATGACTTTGTCATCACTGGGACTGTGGACACAGAGCACACGATCGAATTTCGAAAGAAAGGGGTAAACAATCGGCATTGCCCTCTAGAACAGACCATCCCAACATGTGTGTTAACCGATTCAGGAAAGTCATGGAATACATGGATCTGGATAGCCGGGAGGGGATTCGAACCGTTGTCATCTCGAATGCGAGTCTAGTTTGTAACCGCTACGCCACTTCTCTTGGTACATGTCTTTTAATGCATGCCTATAGCAGGCTGAAAACAGAGAGACTCAAAGGATAAGGACAATAGGACGCAACGACAGAACTATAAAATTGTAGGTTACACCTTAGCTGCTTGTAAAGTATTTATATGCTGCTGTGGTGTACAGACGAAGCTAGGCCACCGTATGACCTCCTGGCAGAGTACGCGCAGTGGTTTGCACATTGAACTTGCATTCGGAAGGACTCTAATTCACCCTCCCCCGCCCCTCCCCTACCACCTCTGGTCTCACACAGTAACTGTTAAGAAGAATTCTGATATAGTATCTTTGAACCTCAGGAGTGTGCGTCCAGAACCTGTGTTCCTTCTCTAATGATGGGACGTTAAATAATACTATTTTGTCCTGATGGACATGCATGGTTTTGTTTACTAAAATATTTAAGTGTCAACGTCGACAGAGCATAAAAACAGGCCATCGTGAATTCAGAAAACTAAATGGCCTGTCGTATTGTCACACATTACGTAAGTGCTGAAGATCCAGTGATGCATAATCCGCCTATCAAGAGTGCTGATTTTTGTGATTTTGGCTTAGAGCATGTGGTACCCACGCACCCATTGCATGAAAAAGTTGAACGATGTTGGAATGATCACAGGTTATCAATTTTGCCAGTTCTCGAATACGTTGAAGTGGGTCATTGTGGATTAATACGTTTAAACGATCTTCATCAAACTCGGAAGGTCTTTCTGAACATGGAGAGTCACTAATGTAAAAACGATCCTCCTTAAATCGAGAAAACCACTTTCTTGTCGTGCTCTGTCCAATGGCATTAACCCCATTCACGGCGTAAATGTTACTGGCTGCCTCCGCTGATCATTTTTAAGTTAAGTAAGTAAGTAAATAACAGTCAGTATGACGTTGCAGCTCGTCTGCCCTGGGTGCATGCACTGATTCGGTTGCGAAGGATGTCAAAAAACCATTATATCCATTCCTCAGACAATCCGGCCCAAAACTCTTGGAGCCGATCCTCACCGTGACGCCAGAAGTAACATCGATGTGCATCTTAAAATGACTGAAAGGTTGGGACCTCTCCCCAAGTCGCCTCGCCGGCGGATGTGGCCGAGCGGTTCTAGGCGCTTCAGTCTGTAATCGCGCGACCGCTACGGTCGCAGGTTCGTCAAGCTTTACCTGATGATCTGGGGTGTTCGGAAGGATTTGTAACTTATTGCACTGACGAGTTCAGTATTCCATCCAGATGCCAGGACGAACCGTGGAACACCTTCAGCAGGTAAGAATGTACAGTAAATTGTTGGATGTAGCGTGCTGAAGTAGTGTTGTATCTTTTTTGAAATGTAGTCTGTGGTTGAAATTAAAGCCCAGTTACACGGCGACGTAATCGGAAAGTTAACGTTTCAAATATACTGGTGGTGGACAAAAATATGGGAACACTGAAAACACAACCCATTGACACGGCTAATACGGTGTAGGAAATACCACTGGCATTCCATACAGCTTCCAGTCGTCTCGGAATGGATAAATATAGATATTGCGTAGTTTTCAAGGAAATCTTCTACCATTCTTCCTGCAAAATACTGGTAGCTTCAGGTAACGATGATGGAGGGGCATTGCTGCCACGCACTCTTCCCTCCAAAGTACAGCTCAATGATACTAAGATCTGGTGACTGTGGTGGCCGGGGGAGATAGCTTTTGTGAGCGCCAGGACGAATTATCGCTGACACGGACATGAGAGCTGTGTGAACAGCTTGGAACACATAATCACCATGAGGGAATAAATATTGGACAATGGATAGCCCTGATCAGCCAAAATACTCACATAATCTCTGACAGTAATGCGATCTTTTAGAGTACCCATGGGCTCCATGGAATACCACGATGTGTCTGTCCATATCATCACTTAACTCACGCAGTGTTTCCTGACTCTAACCAGAAGTTCAAAATGGTTCAAATGGCTCTGAGCACTATGGGACTTAACATCTGAGGTCATCAGTCCCCTAGAACTTAGAACTACTTAAACCTAACGAACCTAAGGACATCACACACATCCATGCCCGAGGCAGGATTCGAACCTGCGACCGTAGCGGTCGCGCGGTTCCAGACTGAAGCGCCTAGAACCGCTCGTCCACAGGGGGTGGCCCAACGTGGTCAAATACAACAGCGCAACCTGCAGGCTTCGCTGTCATCTGAATTTATGTTCAAAACATACATTTCTCGCGGTGTTTCCATATTGCTGTCCATCTCCTGTATTTGCATTACCAATGACAGTAATACTAATGTGAGTGGCGGCTCGTAATCACACTTACCAAATATCACTCATACGAACATTTACTGGAAAGGTATTGCTTCTATTATCATATCAGTTTTCGCTATTAATCATGATAGAACTGGTATAACACGAAGTCAATAAAGGAAAGGTGGAAAATCTTTGTCAATCATACACGTTTTTACGCCAAATTTGAAGAAAGCAAATCTCAGCACTTCCGGAAATACTTCGCCGTGGTTTTGATAATTTATTGGAAGGAAAATACGACTGCGACGTTACCTCGTTTTCAGTGTGGTATAAAGTTGCTTGATTGGGCAGATGAAACGCTGTGCTACGGTAGGCGGGTTGGAAGCGCCTCTGCCAGTCGGCTTTAACGCCGCCGTCTGGAGCCCGCCTCCCCCGGGTCCCGACGGGGCGCCAGAAACACGGCGCGCAGTATTGCATTCCGCGCAATCTCGGCTCAGCAGATTCCCAGACTGTCGCTTTCCGCCGACCGCGTTCCTGCTCACTGTCGCCCTGCGATATGAGTCCCGCTGTCGATACTACGTAGCGGGAGGCATGGAAGTCTTATAAAGGGAAAGGTGCATGTTGGTGCGTCACTTCCGTGTTGTCGTAGCGTGGCTAAGCTCACCCCAGCGTAGGGAGCTTCTGATAAATAGTATTCACTCACACCAATAGAAAAGTTCTCATGTATACGGCCGGATAAGTTCGTCGAAATAACGTGATGTTTCGATGAGTGTCACTCATTTCGCTAACTCAACGTGCTGAAAACCTTAGAACCTTATACTGATTTAACTGCCCAAAAAAGACAACGCAGTAATATGATCGAAACATGTCACCACCACCGGCCTGTAGCAGCGCAGCACACGTTGTGTTAAAAAAGCACGCATTGTGAACTTGATATTATGTAGTTAATGGTTAATATGCCGGGGCTAACTCATTTGGACACGAGAGGATTAAATTCGTTCAGAAAATAACTCACGTTCCCCTATTTGTTTAACGCATTACATTATACGCTTGATTCTGAAATCAAATTTTGTCCTGGTAGCAGTTATATGAAAGGTTATCCTGCATTTCACTTTCTAGGAGAAAAAAAGGTCGCATCCAATAGATAACATGCCGGACATTTGCCACGCCGGACATTTGCCACACTTGCCCCTTCGCCAGGTAGCTTGAGTAGCGATCCCTCGGGTAAGGGACGCCCTTCCCCGCACTACCTCTGTCCGCTTTCAAACCGCCGTCTCCACATCTTACTCGATACAACCAGTACGTAAGGGACCTTCTTCTTCGACATCTTGGCCAAATACAGAGCTTCTTTTCCGAAATCGAAATATTTATAACTTTTGGGAAACTAAATCAATACCGACGATTATGTCAGTATCTAATTATTTCTGCCAAGTATAAATATAGATTCCTCTGTCTGTACGGTAGCTTTCTTTCACGCTTACTGATTGCGATAGAAACAGTCCATCGGTATGGGAGCAACAAGAAAGGAACGAGGAAACGAGAATGCGAATGTACGCTAATCATTTCTTTTTGATCACTGCATTTGTGCCTACTTTAATTACTACAAGTGCACACCCAAAAGACAATAGAGAAAGAATAAATGGGTTTGTGAATCTTTGAAAAGAAGAACGACATACTCCATATTAATTTACTCTCTAAAAACATTAGTTAATAAAGTGTAGCGGGACAATGTTCAAAACATAATTGAAAACACGTTCACTAAATAGAGATAAGAACATCTATGATTGACATGTCATCTAAAGTCGACTTACAATTTTAAAATGTTAGAAATAAGGAAATGAAGCAATACAGAATGCTACGCTTGTAACGTACGTTGTTGTTCTACATTGTTTAGCTCTGGTATTTACGGGGTTACAGAGAAAGCATCTTATGTTCTGGAGGGAAAAGCCGTAATTGTAATTATCTGCACTACAACAGAAACAAGGAGGACAACTTAAGGAAAAATAATGTAAGCTCACAATCGACTTCGAAGCAGATAGTTCCTGTGACTTAGTATGGGCAGAGGTTATATTCGACAACCGGAATAAATTAATAACTGGCTCCTTTTACCGACCCCCCCCCCCCCTGTCTCAGATAAAACAGTTGCTGAACAGTTCAAAGAAAAGAAAACTTGAGTCTCATCACAAATAGGTACCCTACTCATACAGTTATAGTTGGCAGTTACTTCAATCTACCTTCCGCATTTTGACAAAAATACATTTTCATACCCTATTGTATATAGAAAACAACTTCGGTAATTGTTCTAAATGCTTTTTTAAATTATTTTTAACAATTAGTTGACGAGGCCTTTCTAATTGTAAATGGTTACGAAAACACACTTGACCTCTTAGCCACAAATAATCCTGAGCATCACGACGGATACAGGTGAATACGCAGTCGTAGCGAGGCTCACTTCCGTAACAAAGAAATTCACCAAAACTAAACGCGAAATATATCAATTTATAAAAGAAGCTAAGAATTCGGGTGACTTCTTTCTAAGAGATAGTCTCCAATCCTTCCAAACTATGTAAATAAAGACCATATGTGGCTTAAGTTCAAAGAAATAGTATCAACAGCACTCGAGATACTCATACCAAATAAATTAATAAGAGACGGAACTGATCCCCCATGGTACACACAACACGACACAAAGCTGTTGCAGGAGCACCGCAAAAGGCATGTATAATTTAGACGAACGTAAAATCTCCAAGATTAGTGAAGTTTTACTGAGGCTCGGAATTTGGTGTGGCTTTCAATGCGAGATGCATTTAATAATTTCTACAACGAAACTCGCTCCAGAAATGTGGCGGAAAATCCAGAGAGATTCTGGTCCCAAGTTAAGTAAACCAGCGGAAAGGCTCAGTAAGTACCTTTACTGCACGACAGCGACTGTAATGTTACTGATGACAGTGCCACTAAAGTGGAGTTAGTAAATGTATTTTCCGAAATTCCTTCACCAAAGAAGACGAAGTAAATATTCCAGAATTCGAAATGAGAACAGCTGCAAACATAATTTAGAAGTAGATATCCCTGGTGTTGCAAAGCAACTGAAATTACACTGTCAGTGACAGAGGAAATGATCAAATACCTTTTCAAAAAGTCTCTAATGTACAAGAAAAGTAGGCCTAATACATTTGTTTCTGATGTTCTTTAGTAACAATTTTCAGTAGTAAGCTCCTTGCTTTTACTGACCTGTTTAAAGATAATCAAGAATTTAGTAAGAAATTTAAATTTTTAAAGGACTATATCTAAATGTACTTAAGTAGATTTACATCTACTATAAATGTTTGCAGCTAAACTTAAATAAAAAATATTTGAGGTGCCCAAACTGTCAACCTTAGGATCAGATCAGTTTCGGGATGTCAATTTTAAGTGCAATTCAAAGGTTCAGTTCCCATTTTCTTTTACAAAAGCGTATACTATCAGTTTAACAAGCCATGATATTTTAGGTGATAGTTGCGATTCTGAAGCTTCAGAAAATTATTTTAGAACTCGCAATTATTTAATAGTATGGCCATAATATTGGAAGGTAGAAAAAATAGGGATACTTTTGTGATGCTTCAAACACTTCTTAATTTTTACATTAAAGGCTGATTGGCATCACACTTTACACAGGCTTTGGACCGTGAAAATTATACATGAACATCTACCATTCTGGCGTGTCTAAAATCAGCCTAAACACGCTGAACTAATGTACACTCTATTTACAATTACAACTTAATATTAGCTCCGATAATGCTGCTTCTATGTTTTACTTATTTTATCTCAGTAATCTGCGAGGACTGAGTGGTCTTCATAGTTTTTAATACATTAAAAATGTATTTTAGTCCAGTTTCTGAATATGGGCAATGGCTTTCAAGCAAGGCCCAGTGTTGTCAGTCTCTTCATAATTCTTTACGATTCTCTCTATACTGTCGTCCAGCTCAAAGTACTTCTTCTTCCTCTTCGTATCTTCAAGATCAATTTCCAATTTCATGAACATGCAGTTTGTGAGCTCTGCTTCCTTTTTCAAGCACTCCACCAAATAGTTGATTCTAGGGTGAGGATTTCCAATAATACTATTTATTTTGCTGTGCCACCCTTCAACAGCATTCGTCGTTCGGTGCCTTTTTCCGTAACAGTCCCACATTTCTATTGCGATATCCTCATTCTCTAGCCAGTTATCCACAAAGTAGTCAAAAAATTGAGAGAACCTTCCGTTATCAGGAGCTTCTGCATGAATCTCAATCCACCCATTGCTTACGTCCTCCGGTTTTACAACTGCCAGCGCTGCACACACGCTGAAGTGAAGTCTTAAAACCTCGTTCTAGCGGTTCTCCTCAGTTAGACCGAGAACTCTGATTCTTCTCCATAAACTCTTCTTCATATGGAAATAGAATCCATTTATCTCAGTTGTGGGGAAAACTTGACGAATGGCCGATATCGCAGCTGCCTCAAAGTCCACCACTCAGAAACTGCCTGTTTTATCAGACGAAACAGACGAACATACGTGTCTTACTTCTTATTAGGGAGCAGGAAGAATGTTTGTTTCTTTAATCGGGCTTCCTAAGTCTACGTGTATAGTGTAGATCTGTGCAAACTGCTTGCTGCATCTCTTAAATGTTCCATCCATAAAAAAATGGGAACATGTTTTTAAACTCTTTTCCTTTGCTTCCACTAAAAATCATTATTCTCACCTCTAATCTATCGTCTTCCAGAAGAAAAATACTGCCATCTCCCATTTTAATAGATCTTCATGAAGATCAATTTCAGAAGAGTTCTTAGGCTCTTGTTGGTTCCCCCGCTCTTGACTCCATCGACGACGCATGGTTCACTTTATAGATTCTGAATTAGGCATCACTGTAACAAAGTCATAAACTTTATTTTGTTGATTTCCCATTTCATCCACGTATATTTCCGATAACTGTGTAGTTTCTTCTCGAGACCTTCTCTTCGCTCTTTCGGCTTGCTTTCTCAATTTCAGAGCTGCATCGTCAGGTGATCCACAGAGATGTTCTAATACGCTCAACACTTCTCGAAAGCAGCTTTCCCTTGCAATGATCCGCTTTTCGGGGTAAGCACATCCATGTAACATCATCATCTTTAGATTCCCTCTGTTTAACATACGCGTAACCTTTCTAATGAGCAGGAGGCCTGCCCTTGTTCGTTGTAATAACTTCCATACTGATGGTCACGTTAGGAACTTCGAAAGCAAACTGGGCAGGCGGGTGAGGAGGAGGAGGAGGAGGAGGAGGAGGAGGAGGAGGGGGAGACAAGGGACCGAACCCTTCGGAGCAGGTAAAACCGTGGCAAATGTCCGGCATGGCAACTGTCCGGACACCAAATGAAAGGTTTTCCTGCATTTCACTTTCTAGGAGAAAAAAGGTCACATCCAATAGATAACATCTGGTTTGGTTTGACACGTAGCTACCTAATGAAATACGGGGCAGTTTTCCCAGACAAGTACGACCCGCCGGCGCACGTATGTCAGAAATGTTGAGTACAATAATATGGCTGCATAGTTACTTTACCAATATGCAAGCGTCGGTGGGTTTTAAAGTTGCTTCATCAAAGTTATGAGGGCGCCTGTAGAATTAACGTGTCTGAAATCTTAGATATGAAGCCTCGATGCAAAAATTTTTAAATACTTTTAATAGTTCTAATGTCAGAAATGAAATCATTTGTCATCATGTATAAACACGCAGCAAAGCGCTTACGTTGACTCCAGACGATAGAGTGGGAGAAACAGTAGAGTGCTTGCACCTTACTGCAAGATGTCTCGAACAGAACACCAGGCAGTGAGCAATGTAGTTATGTGAGTTGTAGCTAGAAGTGGATAAATAAATGTCGTGTGACTAGGGCCTCCCGTCGGGTAGACCGTTCGTCGGGTGCAAGTCTTCCGATTTGACGCCACTTCGGCAACTTGCGCGTCGATGGGGAAAAAATTATGATGGTTGGGACAACACAAAACCCAGTCCCTGAGCCGAGAAAATCTCAGACCCAGCCGAGAATCGAACCCGGGCCCTTGGGAGTGACATTCTGTAGCGTTGACCACTCAGCTACCCGGGGCGGAAAGCTAGAAGTGGATGATCATGGGGAGCTGAGTGCTCATCGGATTTATGTGCGGAAGTCGATCATGGTATGAGCGAAAACAACACGCGGATTTTAAAAAGCGAGTAGCAGGTCATTTTAGAATATTTACTTTATTTGTTGGTAGCGAAGTATGCATGTCATCGTAAAAGCGCGAAAGGAACAACATTCCAGAAGCTGTTAACATTCAGAGGGCGCTTGGCAGTCTCTCTCTTTCTAAGCATTTATCCCTACTTCGGAGGTCTGCTGGTTAATCGGATGTGGCCGGATGCCCTTCCTGTCGCCACTCCGTACCCCCCAGGAAGGAATTTATGTACCCCAACTGCCTGCGTGTAGTGTAATCCATGGACTAGTGCGAATGTGTTCAAATGTCTGCGAGCCGTGTACCTGAGGCTGAACGTGGGGACCAGCCCGGTATTCACCTAGCGGGACGCGGAAAACCGCCTAAAAACCACATCCAGGCTGGCCAGCTCACCGGCCCTCGTCGTTAAGCCGCCGTGCAGATTCGATCCTGGGCGTGAGAGATCGCTTGGCATTAAGTTTCTCTGAACCATTGTAAGCTATAGATACCTCACATAGTGGTTCTCCTCGCAAGTGACAAGTGTCCTGAGATCACAATTCGAGGCTTGTTGACAAATAGTTGGAGCTATTAATCCAAATTTTCAAGTTATAAAGAAGAGAATCGTGTACAGACATCACATTCACTTGGTCTACTAGTTTATTTTGCCACATAAACTGTCTCTCGTGCTATAGGCTACTGATCTGCAGGTCAGTCCGGTTAAATTTTATAGCATGGATGAGCTGGCAGGTTCGGCTCACGTGTAAACGTCATTTCTGGTAAGCATAAAGCATTTCCGGTAAAAAGTAAGCTGCTTCTGTCGGTGGTAAATTATAATTTGTTAAAACTACAAGGGCTGTTCAGAAAGTAGGGAACGTTTCCGTATGACGCCGCTAAGTGCGCGCCGATCGCGTATATGTTGCTGTATGCGTGCTCGGCAGCTCAGTCGGCACCCATCTGTGACAGCGGGAACGTCTCTGCGCGTCTGGTTTTTTCAATAGTCGAATTTGAAATGTGCGCTGCAATCGAAAATCCCGCCAGTCGTGAGGTGCGGTCTGTGATAAGGTTTTTGTTGGAAAAAAGTCTAAAACCTGTAGATATTAATCGTGAACTGTGCGAAGCGTACGGAAACAACGTAATGAGTGAATGTTCCGTCTGGAAATGGTGCATTCGGTTTAAAAATGGCCGAACCAACGTTCATAATGAAGAGAAGAGTAGATGCCCGAGCATTGTGACTGACGATCTTGTCACTAAAGTTGATGAAACTATTCGTGAAAACCGTCGCCTCACAATAACGGAGCTTTAGCTTGCTTTTCCACAAGTTTCACGTGCTTCTTACTGATTTTTATTAAACGTGGAGCAACCATAAATTCTCCCCGTACTGTCAAACTTTGCACAGCCTTAGAAGAGCAGTTCAAAACAATTGCCGAGGAAAGCTGATGTCCAAAATTTTGTTTTTGCACGGCAAACCGCACTAAAGAACTTCTTAATTCATTCAGATGGGAAATTTCCCCTCATCCGCCCTACAGCCCCGATCTTGCACCAAACGACTTCCACTTGCTTTCTGAGATGAAGAACTGGCTTGCAACGCAGCGCTTTGATGACGGCGCTGAACTCAGGCGGGCGTGACTCACTGACTGAAGTCTCAGGCGGCAGAATTTTACGACGAAGGTATTTCAAAGCTTGTCAACCGCTATGATAAGTGCCTCAATGTGTTTGGTGACTATATGGAAAAGTGGCATGTCAGTCGCTCTTTCAGATGCGTATAATAAAATGTATTTCTTGTACTATTTTTTTTTTAATTCCGAAACGTTCCCTACTTTCTGAATAGTCCTCGTAATATTTAGTTGCACGAGGAGTTGCGTCAAGATATAGTAAACCAGCATTTTATAAATTTAGCACTAACAGTAGTGATGCTTACAACGAAGATGAGGGTGAAGAACGGTTAACGTCTCTTTAGACACAATACTGGCACATCGGGAAAAACTAGGCTGTGAAAGAGGGAGGGGTGGTCCAACAGGATTTCGACAACATCTCGGCATTCGCCGTGGGTAAATCCCAAAATGGACAACGGCCAAGGGTTTCCTCACTACTCCACCCTAATTCAAGTAAATATCTTCAGAACTCTGTCAACTGGCTTGTTACTGGAGTAGATATGCAGAGGCGTGCGATGGAAACGTAACGATCCTGTTGTATCCAGGGAGTGCCCGTCTGTTGAGCCCAGTTCACACAGAAATGGCGTGGCACGGACGTGGCGCTGTTCCACGCCATCTGAAGTTAACAGATGAAGCAATTCACACAGAGGTGGCGTGGCAGAGACGCGTCGCTTCGTTGTCCGCGCTACGTCCGCTCATAACCATGAGTGACGGACCGAAGCGACACGAGGCGGAAACGTTGAAGTGGCGCGCTGCTGTTCTCGTTCATTTGAAGTGATTAGAGTTTCTCAGTAAAACAAACCACTCTTCCCGGATTCGCGCGTGTTCTCCACTAAGCGGTCTTCATTCGTTTTGCAGGAAACTATTCGATAAAACTATTTTTGCATCGAATAGTCAGAAATCAGTTTTATAGTGAACTGTTTTTTTTTTCTTTATTACCCATAGTTATTGTGATACTTTGCAAATAAAGTACACCACCGGGCATGTTTCGAAAAGTTCGCAGTGAGGAATGTAGTCGCTGGCCAGTTTACGTTTGGTGAGTTTTAGGTCATAGGTTGCTGCGTACGAAACACGTAGCGAACATATCGAAATTGTTTTTAATGGTGGAATGAGAGCGATACCTATTTCGAGTCCCGAGTAAATAAGTTATATATTTTGACAATTGGCCGCGATGAGCGACGACGCGCCACACTCCACATAATGGCCGCGCGCTTTGCCGATTTGTGGCCCGTATTTCTCTGCCGTATATATGTTAGTTACGATCATATTTTAAATTAATATTGCATTAAGAGCTACTTCTATTTTACAACTAGAGGTAGACAATCGGAGATCCAGCGGCAGAGTTCGCTACATACTGTATATCTCTGTCACATGGTAGGAAACTACACTGTGTAACGAGGAATTTCTGGTCTGCAGCCGTGCAATATTTATGGATAATCAGATTTTGGGAGGCATATGTTCAGTTCTTTAATTATGTCGAATTTGCCACATGTATTCGCTTTCTTCCACCAAAACGGATGAACCCAGTATCTTCTTCGCTGCTCAACATTTACCAATTACAATAGATCCAGTGCATCAATATCCTCGTCTGACGAGGACGATATATTCTGATCTATTCGTAGCACAATCGTTCCGGTCCCTATGTGAGAGCAACTTCAGTGTGAATTGCTCAAGCCACAGCCTTGACTTTCCCTCTTAGTGTGTTAAAAACGTATCGCAAAAGGTTGTAAGAATTACAACAGAGAGGTGAAACGGTTTATAAATGCAAACTTTATTGTGCAGTAAGTGGGTTCGAAGCAAACCAGCCGTCCTCATTTGGGTTCTTCCTGGAGACACAAATTACTTCACACATCGCTGTGCACACGTCGGGTGTGGGATTGGTTCCTTTGGAAGTAGACGGCCAATTTCCCTCCCCATCCTTGTCCAGTTCAAACTTCAGATGCAGCTACGACCTCGATCGAGGGATGTCCAGCACTAGTCTCTTATTTACATTGCTGGGAGTGAGTATCTGGAACAACACGAGCGATCACTTCCCCAATCTTTCGAAATACAAGATAGTGCGTTGTTTTCTATCGCTCTCGTTTCGCTCAAAAATAGAAATTACTTTATTATGTTTTTGTCCGGTATGGCTCTTCATTTTGCGGTTTACAGAATTTTCAAGTTCCCAAGCAGCCACTGTACCGTTTAGAAATATATAGGTAATGTTGGACTCAAGTGAAGGTTGTGTGTGTGTGTGTGTGTGTGTGTGTGTGTGTGTGTGATAACAATTCATCCGAAGCTTCATTGTGTATTTAGTGAACTTAATGAACTCGAGAATTGCAAGGAATATTAATTCTTTAACAAGAAGGCTGTTAAAGTTTAGCAACCACCTGCACAATTTCCCCCCCCCCCTCTCTCTCCCTCTCTCTCTCTCTCTCTCTCTCTCTCTCTCTATCTCTATCTCTATTAACGCAGGGTTGACTCGCCTACGTATTTTCCAGCTAGCTCGTTAATGACCCCGTTCCCCAGCGACCCTGAAACCACAAGCGCGGTCAGCCAGGCATCCTGTGTTTAAATGCCGCGAAAGCCCTATTGTGTTCAGCACGCATCTGGGGCCCCTGAGTGCTCGCAGCAAACTAAATTCAAACTTGTTGTTGGTCCCTTTAACTTAAGACAAACAACAGCAAAACTTGATTATAACTGGTTCCGAATTTTACATTTCCTTCAGATAACGAAGACACCAACCTCTGACTGATGGGATTGGTTCTACTTTCATGAGAGATTTGCATTCTTCTTATCAGGCACGTACTCGTACTTTCGTGGTAACTCAGGTGATATTTATATTTTTGTAATAAACAGATGAGTGAATGTCAAACTTTCCAGCTTCGTGGAGACTAATCTAAAAGATTGGAAATACTGGCATTTTAGTTGAAGATATTTTCATTTTTTTAATACACAAAAGTCTATTTCATAGCTAAATAACTCCAGCTGATAATATCCATAGTCTTCACAAGTGTCACTAGTAGTACAAGGAGTTACCATACGGAAGAAAGTAGTAATGTTCTAGGTCAAATCGTCTATGGAAAAATCTCTCAGATTCTGCCATCGAAGTCATTTAAAACAAATTTCCTGTAGTCATCTTCTTAAAAGAAACTTTTAACCATTCAATAAATAGAGTGAAAGACAATTACGTCATCATTACTGTACTTAATCCTTTTTCGGTCCGACGGGACTTAAAAGACCCGTCTGCTTGCAAGAGTCGTAAAACAGCATGGAGTTAAATTCATGCACTGGCATCCTGTGTAACACGATGAGCAGTTATTGTTTGGATTGACTACTCCTACAATACACAAAAAACAAAACTGCAAATATCTGTTGGAACACACAAGAGAGTGCTCCTGACAGCTCTTAGGAGAGTGAATATGTATTTTGTTAGTTGGCTTTGTAAAAAAGACGGACAGAATGGATTTGCTTCCGAATCTGAGAGCAGACAAGTGCTTGATACGTACGTAGTGCGTCCATCTGGGTATCGCCGGCGTCTGCTGTCAGCTGGACGAGGCGCGGACCGTCCGGTCGAAGCAGCCTGCACAATTAAACAGGTCGGTCGCGCTTCACGGGTGTGCGCGTTGGACAGGTCACTACGTCTTCCCACTGCTCACCGACCACTGTGATGATCGGAAAACATGCTTCTTTAGGCAGAATTTCTGCTGCCAGCTTAGCAGAAACAGACCACCAAGTCCATTACAGACGAAAAGATATTTTAATAAAAAATATAAACTAATTGTTGTTCGGCTTGCGGCACAGTGGTGGATAGTACTCATGGAATTACAGTAGATCTAACGACACACTCTTCAGAAGAATTGTGGCTTATGGTAACGCCTGCCATTATTGTTGTGTTACAGTATGGTTTACAGTAACGACAGAGTTAACAGAAGTTAATGTAACCAAAACAATGGAAAAGAAAAGTAGTTAAAGCGTAGCATACAATTTCCAGAGATTTAAGCTGTGTGCCGATCGGGGTTCAAAATCAGATCGTTACTTTACACACGCAGTCCTCTTACTGACTTACCTATAACTTCATTTCTGCTAGTATCACTCTTTCTCTGAAGCAATCGTGAACTCTGCTGCATTCTGGGGTTCGACTTACAGTTAGCGGACAGTTTCGCCAGAATGTTTCACAACAGGACACAGTCTGCTGCAAAGCGAAAGATTTATTCTGTATAGGTTCAACAATAATAATTTCAATATAAGGTTAAACAGCCAACCGGTTGCACATGAACGTTAGGTACATTGACATGGCTTTCGACACCTGCTAGGCGTCTCTTCATCAAAATGACCAGTGGCTAAATCATAAAATTATATTACTAAAAATCAATTCTGACTATTGCTACTAAGTAGGTGTGTAAACCTAGGTCAGGGTCCCTAACGTTTATGAACAACCGTTTGGCTGTTTAATCTTATATTGAAACTAATATATGGTTGCTGAATAAAGCGATGTTCAAAACTCAACAATAATACACAACCTCCAATCACTAAATGGTTATTGCTTCTGATACAAGTAATGCATTCGCTATGTTGCTGAACTCACATTCGGAAGAAAGTTGCGTCAAACCTTCGTCCGGCTACCCAGAATTAGAATTCTCGTGGTCTTCCCAAACTGTCTTTTGCAAAACACACAGCTGGGATCCCTACCATCATTAACAGAGCGTTAAACAGTAATATTCTTTCAGTTTCTGATTATTCCAATTTCAGTTTCCAGTTCACTTCTGCTTGAGCATCAAAACCAGTATCGGACAAGACTAGATTGCCTCAAATGAAACTGACGTAATAAAAATATTTGCGAACTAGTTATTACTTGCGGCTACGCTCGCATGGAATTAGTTTCGTTACGACGAGTGATGGTGGTGAGCCTGGCCGGCTAGCTGCGCGGTCTAACGCGCTGCTCCCCGAGCGGGAAGGCGTGCCGGTCTCCAGCACGAATCAGCCCGGCGGATTAGTGTCGAGGTCCGGTGTGCCGGCCAGCCTGTGGATGGTAAGGAGGTTTTCCATCTACCTCGGTGAATGCGGGTTGGTTCCCCTTATTCCGCCTCAGCTACACTACGCAAACACCGTTTCCGCCTGCGCGCACACCATAATTATTCTACCACAAAAACATTTGGGGTTAATCTCGTCTGGTATGAGATTTTCCCGGGTGGGTCCCCTGTGGACCGAACCGCACAATAACCCTGGGTTCGGTGTGGGGCGGCGGTGGTCTTGAATGGATGCTGTGGCCTGTTGTGGGGTTCTGAACCTCTCCTTTGTTTCTAGGTCCGCGGATTAAAACAATACAATACGTTGGTGAGTGAGTCAATAAGTTACTGTATGTACAGTAACATTAGCTGGCCTCATGTGTCGCCTATTCGGTTAAACATAGCTCACGACTTGCGCACTTCCGCCTCACAGCGCAAGCTACCATGCAGCACATAGCTCAGCATGCACAGCACCGGTACAGAGGGGCATGGGCAAAAGCGCGCATCTTTGCATCATGCTACTGAAGTAGCTACACATTTTAGAACATGTATATTATGTGACGAACGGTGTGAAGGTATGGATTAAACACATTGAAGATTGTATGAGCATTGTGTGGCATATACTTTGAACGATATCTTGTTGCACATGAATCAGCGGAGAGAGCTTTTTCAAAGAGGAAATATTTTTCCTTGATTCGCGTAATATTTTCAAATCAAAAAAATCTTCTACTGGACACTTTCTAAAGCAGCCTACGTTCTTTCTCAGGCCACAACCTACTCTTCTAAGAGTTTTGGAGAAGCGTTTGCAGACAGACATGACAGCTTGTTATTAGCATAGACATAGCTCCTCTACCGCTGAAATTGCAATATGCAGAGTTGTAAAAAAAATTCCGTACTTGAAGTAACAATTCACGTTGGTCGACGGTTTCATTAGATAATGCATGACTCAGTTCATTATTCACAATTTTTTAATTTACAATTTAACATATTTAGGAAATACAATGTATCATAAAGTTGCAAAGAATGGTTTTCACGTGCAAACATATTTGTAAGTTTGTGCAGACGTAGACCCATCTGTGTACCTTAGGTGTCGCAGGTGATCATTCTATTAGTAGTGGTAGAAAGAAATTTGTAAATTTGGTGACGGTCAGCGAACTTACGCCCGATAGAGGTGTGTGGCTGCGGCCGTGCCCGCCTGGCGAGCACCCGCTATCGATCACTGACTGGGTCTGCGAGCTGGCCGCCCCGCCGCGCTAACGGTGCAATCAATCAGACACGCGCCTGCTGCAGAGCGCCCAAACCGGTGTTCCTAGTGTCCGGCGGGAGTCCCAAAACAGTTTCTGACTCCGTTATTGATAAAGCAGATTTCGGCGTTGCGAGCACGTTAACTTCTATTATACATTCCATCTGAAGACGACGGCACGGACAAATACACTCCTGGAAATGGAAAAAAGAACACATTGACACCGGTGTGTCAGACCCACCATACTTGCTCCGGACACTGCGAGAGGGCTGTACAAGCAATGATCACACGCACGGCACAGCGGACACACCAGGAACCGCGGTGTTGGCCGTCGAATGGCGCTAGCTGCGCAGCATTTGTGCACCGCCGCCGTCAGTGTCAGCCAGTTTGCCGTGGCATACGGAGCTCCATCGCAGTCTTTAACACCGGTAGCATGCCGTGACAGCGTGGACGTGAACCGTATGTGCAGTTGACGGACTTTGAGCGAGGGCGTATAGTGGGCATGCGGGAGGCCGGGTGGACGTACCGCCGAATTGCTCAACACGTGGGGCGTGAGGTCTCCACAGTACATCGATGTTGTCGCCAGTGGTCGGCGGAAGGTGCACGTGCCCGTCGACCTGGGACCGGACCGCAGCGACGCACGGATGCACGCCAAGACCGTAGGATCCTACGCAGTGCCGTAAGGGACCGCACCGCCACTTCCCAGCAAATTAGGGACACTGTTGCTCCTGGGGTATCGGTGAGGACCATTCGCAACCGTCTCCATGAAGCTGGGCTACGGTCCCGCACACCGTTAGGCCGTCTTCCGCTCACGCCCCAACATCGTGCAGCCCGCCTCCAGTGGTGTCGCGACAGGCGTGAATGGAGGGACGAATGGAGACGTGTCGTCTTCAGCGATGAGAGTCGCTTCTGCCTTGGTGCCAATGATGGTCGTATGCGTGTTTGGCACCGTGCAGGTGAGCGCCACAATCAGGACTGCATACGACCGAGGCACACAGGGCCAACACCCGGCATCATGGTGTGGGGAGCGATCTCCTACACTGGCCGTACACCACTGGTGATCGTCGAGGGGACACTGAATAGTGCACGGTACATCCAAACCGTCATCGAACCCATCGTTCTACCATTCCTAGACCGGAGAGGGAACTTGCTGTTCCAACAGGACAATGCACGTCCGCATGTATCCCGTGCCACCCAACGTGCTCTAGAAGGTGTAAGTCAACTACCCTGACCAGCAAGATCTCCGGATCTGTCCCCTATTGAGCATGTTTGGGACTGGATGAAGCGTCGTCTCACGCGGTCTGCACGTCCAGCACGAACGCTGGTCCAACTGAGGCGCCAGGTGGAAATGGCATGGCAAGCCGTTCCACAGGACTACATCCAGCATCTCTACGATCGTCTCCATGGGAGAATAGCAGCCTGCATTGCTGCGAAAGGTGTATATACACTGTACTAGTGCCGACATTGTGCATGCTCTGTTGCCTGTGTCTATGTGCCTGTGGTTCTGTCAGTGTGATCATGTGATGTATCTGACCCCAGGAATGTGTCAATAAAGTTTCCCCTTCCTGGGAAAATGAATTCACGGTGTTCTTATTTCAATTTCCAGGAGTGTAGTTTGATAACTCATGTTGGAGTCTTGTTTCTTTCGGAACAAATTAGGTTAAGTTTCTAAAGCTTTGAAAGAACAGGTCACATCTCAAACGTTGAACGCTGAGCAGAGAAAAGCTGAGCGGCTAAGCTAGAGAACTTGCATTCTTACAAGGGAACCTCCCCATCGCACCCCCCTCAGATTTAGTAATAAGTTGCCACAGTGGATAGGCCTTGAAAAACTGAACACAGATCGATCGAGAAAACAGGAAGAAGTTGTGTGGAACTATGAAAAAATAAGCAAAATATAGAAAGTGAATAGTCCATGTGCAAGATAGGCAATGTCAAGGGCAGTGCGAGCAAGGAACGCCGTGGTCCCGTGGTTAGCGTGACCAGCTGCGGACCGAGACGCCCTTAGTTCAAGTTTTCTCTCGAGTGAAAAGTTTAACTTTTTATTTTCAGTTTATGTGACAGACTCTTATGTTTTCATCACTTTTTTGGGAGTGATTATCACATCCACAAGAAAACCTAAATCGGGCAAGGTAGAAGAATCTTTTTACCCATTCGCCAAGTGTACAAGTTAGGTGGGTCGACAACATATTCCTGTCATGTGACGCACATGCTGTTACCAGTGTCGTATAGAATGTATCAGACGTGTTTTTCTGTGGAGGAATCGGTTGACCTATGACCTTGCGATCAAATGTTTTCGGTTCGCATTGGAGAGGCACGTCCTTTCGTCAACTAATCGCACGGTTTTGCGGTGCTGTTGCAAAACACAGACACTAAACTTATTACAGTGAACAGAGACGTCAATGAACGAACGGACAGATCATAACTTTGCGAAAATAAAGAAAGTAAAATTTTCAGTGGAGGGAAGATTTCAACTAAGGACTTCTCATTCCGCAGCTGCTCACGCTAACCACGGGACCACGGCGCTCCTGGGTTCACGCTGTCCTTAATATTGCCTATCTTCAGCATGGACTACTCAGTTTATATTTTGTTTATTTTTTCATAGTTCCACACAACTTCTTCCTGTTTTCTCGATTGATCTGTGTTCAGTTTTTCAAGGCCTATCCACTGTGCCAACTTATAACTAAATCTGAGGGGGGTGCGATGGGGATGTTCCCTTGTTAGTAGAAGAGAGAGAATTTAGATGGTGAGGAATGGGGTGGGGGGGGGGGGGGGCTCAGTCTCAAACCACCATCAGCCCATCCAAAAATATGCTTTAAATGGTAAATCTAAATCGATTAAGGCGAGTACTGAACATTTCTGGATAGGAGACAACCGATTTCCTTTCCTAATCGTGTCCTATCTGAACTTGTGCCCTGTCTTTCATGAACTTGTCGTCGAAGGGACATGATGTACTTGTATTCCTTTCTTCCAAACATAAATTACTGAGGCTGTTTTAGGCTGTCCTGCCATCGCATGTATACCTCGACCAACAGACAAAACCTTCCGCTTAGTGCGTACTTAAAATATCTGCCCTGGTTAAGCATGTTATGGGCAGAGTCGTAAGTTACCAACCCCATTAATTTTCTTTGAAAGACGACAAATTACAGGTACTGTTTTCATAGGCTTTTCTGCAGCGCATGACGTAATCTTCAACTTCTAATACACGCAGCAGAAGTTTTGCATCGCCCCTTTATTTCTAAATTGGTGGTCCAGAAAAAAAGAACTCGTTCTGAAGTGCTTGTGTAAATTTATTTTCAATGCGCCAGATGACCAGATTTAAAAAATTACATTAATGTAACGACAAAATAGTCTGCTTCCCACGGGAAAGCAACTTCAGTTCGTGATGGCAGGTTCTCTTGTTCACTTATAACCTTGACTCTGTCGTGGCATTCCATCCATGAGATCATAAAGTTAGCCATGGTCCACATTGTCCCACTCTTCAATGATGATCCTGCGCAAGTTGGACTGAGTACGTAGCCGTTGTGTCGCTCAAAAACAGTTCGTTTCAGCGGAGTCCACATATGTTCGATTGGGTTCACGTCCGTGGGAAGACACAGGCCTTCCAATTCTGGTGATCCTAGCGTGCTGAAGAATGTGTCCACGAGAACAACACGATGAGCACACGACGAAATTGTCACCGAAATGTTGTCGATACGGTCGCGTTATTGGTTGAAGGATCTTGCCCCTGTACCGTAGTGCACTGAGATTGCCCGCAACGAACACAAGAGGTGTAAGGTGGTCCCATGTAATGCCACCCCGGAACTCCAATCCACCGCCACCCTGTTGCGCACCTGAGACACAGTGTTCAGGACGATCAATATTACAGGACTGTCTCCAAACACATTGTTTTCAGTCATCAGGGTACTAACAGGTGGGAGATTCGTCCGCAAAAAAAACAGCCGACGCCAATCCGGGGGTGATCCATTCTGCGTTACTTCTTGTCAATCTATAACGGAGTCCTCGGTATTGTGATGTATGACGTGATGCCCGACATTGTCGTCGGGACTGGAGATTCGCATCATGAAATCGCTCCAAATAGTTTGCGATGCATGATGTCCTGTAGTCTCTTCGAACGTCGAACTTAGTTCTGGAGCACTCAGGCCGCAGTTCCATTTACTCGAACGTTGTAGGTACTGATCATACTGTGAGGCTGTCGAATGTGGACGGATTGTGCAGTATGAGTCCTAAAACAATGCTGTCAATTGCAAATGATTCCATGTCCGCACATCTACTCGTCTCCGGTGCACACGGAGAAGCCTTCTGTGCTTAACGCAATGATGCGGACCCGATAATTGGTCACAAATGTCCTTCTTAGCATGATGCAAGTTGACACTTCCGTGCTACAGATGTGTCGAATGCGAGACCTTCCGCTCGCTACAGGAACACTCAAGAGTAGTAACGCACCTTCACGATATATCGGAGCGAAGCAAAACTTTTGCTGATGCGTGTGAAATCTCGACTAGCCAAATATTACTAGGTCAACTTTATGATCACAAATATCCAAGATTCAGAGTGAAAAGTTGAGGACACAGAATTGGAATGTCAAAGGAAAGTTGATACTAAAATCTGAAAATAGCCAGAGCATAAGACATAACACGAGAAGGAATCTCTCTGAAGGTGCGTTCAGCCCAAAAAATCTGGAGTAAGTATATGTCGAAATTCTCATATACGAGGTGCGACAATAAAGTAATGAGACTGATGTGAAAAAAAAATGTTTCTTACAGTTTTAATCAAGTTTGGTGTTGTCTCCTTCAAAGTAGTTCCCTTCTGATTGCACACACTTTTTCCAGCGCTTCTGCCATTGATGGTAACATTCCTGGAACTCATCTTCTGTAATATCCTCCAAGAACCTCGTCGCAGCTTTTTGGACATCTTGTGTTGTTTGAAACTGGTGTCCCCTGACCGCCGTTTTGACTCTTGGAAATAGAAAAAAGTCGCACGGAGCGATATCTGGTGAATAAGGTGGCTGTGGTAGTACTGAAATTTGTTTTGAGGCTAAAAATTGCTGTACTGACAGAGCAGTATAGGATGGCGCATTATCATGATGCAGAATCCAATTATCAGCATTGTTGGCACGGACACGAAGAACTCTTTCACGAAGTCTTGCTAGAATTTCTTTGTAGTAATATTGGTTAACTGTTTGTCCAGGAGGCACCCACTCTTTATGAACAATTTCCTTGGAATCAAAGAAACACATAAGCATGCATTTCACTTTTGACTTTGACATGCGAGCTTTTTTTTGGTCTGGGTGATACCTTTGAACACCATTGCGAACTTTGGCGTTTTGTCTCTGGATCGTACTGAAAAAACCAACTTTCATTACCAGTGATAACACGGCTCAACAATTTTGGATTGATTTCCGTTTGCTCTAACATATCGGCTGCCACATTTTTCCGTGTTTCTCGCTGTTGTGGTGTGAGATTTTTGGGGACCATTTTTGCACAAATCTTTCTCATACCAAGATCTTCAGTTACTATTAGACAAGAATTTCAGAAAAGTGACAGAAGAAAACGAGGTTTGCTATAAAAGTTAATAGATGCAGCGTGGGGTGCAGAACGCAGCATCTGAGATAAAACAAGAGATCGCTGTGAGGTGAGACAGGACAGTCGCTTCGACCTCTAAAGTCTATTCTTGACCGAAATCAGGGGAGGAATTGTATAAAATAATCACTCATCTCAAACGTGCACATCGGCAAAACCGCATCCACATATTAGTAAAGTGTTAGAATCTTAAACAATGGGTACTGCCAATTTAGTCTCTTCATTATGGCCATTCAGAGAAATGAACAACAAAATGCCTCGAATGGCTCCACTCTATATCTACATCACTACTCTCCGGTTCAAATCTATGTGCTTGCCAAATGTTTCACAGAACCACCTTCAGACTATTTATCTAGACCATAAGATGCAAGAATAAGTAAGCATCAAAAGTAGTGCCGGCCAGTGTGGCCGAGCGGTTCAAGGCGCTTCAGTCTGGAACCGCGCGACCGCTACGGTCGCAGGTTCGAATCCTGCCTCGGGCATGGATGTGTGTGATGTCCTTAGGTTAGTTAGTTTTAAGTAGTTCTAAGGGACTGATGACCTCAGATGTTAAGTCCCATAGTGCTCAGAGCCATCAGAAGTAGTGTCCTTGCATTGGAGTCATTGCCTTCAGGATGTATAGTTACATAGATGTCAGCGAAACGGTAGATGAACTAAAACATGTCACTGTAAACGACTGAACTATCTTATGCGTTTGCCAAACGAAATTTCAAGTACATGGGTGCACTAGCGATTCTATTCACACCATTGTTCACAATGGACGCATCTACTTGTGTGTGGGGCCGGGCACAGCTTTAAACATACCTTGATAGTGACGTCTCATGTAGTGGTAATGCACTCTTTAAAACTGTGAAGGAAACAGAAATAATATACAGGAAGTGAAAGATTCTCCAACTTAGACAGAAACCATGCCGCAGTAATGAGAATAGAAGTACATGAAAGGGAAGCAGCAGTTGATAAGATAATGAGACAGGGAGTGTTGTAGTATATTCGGGCCGTTATTCGATGTGTAAATTGAGCAAGTAGTAAAAGAAACAAGGGGCATTTCAAAAAAGAATTAAAGTACAGGAAGAAGAAATAAAAACTTTATGGTTTACTGACGATATTGTAATTCCGTCAGATGGCAAAGTACTTGGAAGATCGCTTGAACGGAATGGATTGTAGTCTATTTAAATCAGGCATACTGGTAGAATTAGATTAGGAAACTGCATACTAAAAGTAGTAGATGACTTTTGCTATTTGGTTGGCATCTAAATAAATGACGATGGCTGAAGTAGAGAAATATGTCAACACTTAATATAAATTTAAATGTTGGGAAATATTTTCTAATGGTATTTGTCTGGAAGAAAGTATCCTACGAAAGTAAAACGCTGACGAAAATCAGTTCAGAGAATAAAGTTTTTAAAACCTGGCGCTATATAAGAATGCAGAAGATGGATGGATGGAATACCTAATGAAGAGGTATTGAGTCGAACTGGGGACAATAGAAATACTTGACAGAACTTGACTAAAAGAATGTATCGGTTCATAGGACACATCGCGAGGCATGAAGAAATAATCGGTGTGGTGATAGATGCATGAACAAATCGTCCATTTGGTGGTGGATGGAAGTTCGGGTGCAAAAATTGTTGTGGATGACCAAGGCTCGACTGCAGTAAGTAGGTTCAAATGTAGGTTGCAGTAACTGTGCAGAGATGTAGACCCCTGTCATCATAAACTGGTGGGTACGGATTGTTGTTTTCTTAGCATCCCACACCTCTAGCGGAGGAATTTTTATTTGTTTATTCGTATGACTCCCATGCTGTTTAAAATGACCGGTATATAACATTAGCAATGCTACATAGAACAGGAATATGAAAACACAAAACTACATATAAAACTAACTAAATGTCACTATCTAATTTACTAATCCATAGAAGAGCCGTATCATCAGCTTTCACGAGGTCGCTCCCACTCCCCTGGTAGGAACGCTTGATTGCTTGATGTCTGATTCGGAGCCCCCACAGTCACAAACCGGAGACTCTGTAGCAACCCATTTGTAGAGAGTCCGCGCATCGTCCATGCCCAGTGCGAGTTGTGTTCAGTTTGACCTACAGTTTCCTGTTGAGTTCTGCGCCAGCAGTATGAAAGTTATACTTTCAGAACCACTCACGCTCTTCAGGGTTTTCAATAAGTTGACAGCACTGGTCCCACAGGTTTCTCACTCCGTTATTACTGGCATCTAGTTGTTGTGCTTGCCGTAGTGGTGGCTTTCTTGGATGGAGCCTATTTCGTCGTAATCTTGGTATGTCTTCCTATATTGATAATTCAAGGTTCTCCTGTAGTTTGCGGTATTTCCTAAGCACGGTCTCGCTTCTGCGGATTGCGGGTGAATACTTGTTACTCAGCAGAGGAAGCCGCTAAATCGGTGTTGGTCGTATTACCCCAGTTATTAACCGCATAATGTGGTTCAACTGGACGTCGATTAAGTTTGTGTGGTAACTGTTTAGCCACACCGGGGCACAATACCCGGCTGCTGAGATCAGCGCAATGGATAGTGTGCTCAAGGTATATGCTGAAGCTCCCATGCCATTCCTCACAATTTTTGAATAATATTGTTAAGAGTTTTTATCTTGTCAACAGTATTTTCAAGATGTTTTATTTATGAAAGGGTGCGGTCAAGGGTGACACAAGGTGCTTAGAATACTCGTCATGGCAAAGAGTGTTTCAGTTACGTTTCTCTCTGAGCTCCGCGTTTGCTTGCTTGTTTGTTTGTCAGCTGGACTGTACATAATTCAGTTTCACTTCAAATGGTTGGTTCAAATGGCTCTGAGCACTATGGGACTCAACATCTTAGGTCATAAGTCCCCTAGAACTTAGAACTACTTAAACCTAACTAACCTAAGGACATCACACACACCCATGCCCGAGGCAGGATTCGAACCTGCGACCGTAGCAGTCCCGCGGTTCCAGACTGCAGCGCCAGAACCGCTAGACCACCGCGGCCGGCTCAGTTTCACTTGTACTGGATTTAAGTTGTTACTTTCTAAAAAAGGCGCTCATAACGGACGAGCGGAGACAATTCTCACAGATCTAGTCAAGATTCTTGGTTCTACAAACAAAAGCGATTTCGTCCGCTTAGCAGAATTTTGGCATTTGTGAGATTGGAGATACGCAGGTTGAATGATAGGGGACTATTACGGAGCCCTATGGTAGACCATTACTTAATTCCTCTCCTTGCTCACATTTTCTCCCAAATAAACACGGAAACTCTATTGTTTATCATGATGTTGTTGAGAGTTAAAGTTTTTCGGCATCGGATTGTTTTTAGTAATAGTGTATCATCACCTCTCTCTAGACTGTGTCATATGCCGCGGTTAGGTCTACGAACGAGACAGATGTGTTCATGTTTTCTTGGAAACCAGCCTCCTCTATGAAAGTTGTTAGGGCGAGTACTTGGTCGCAGCAACTTCTCTGTGGCCTGAAACCCGCTTGCTCAGCTGGGATATGCTCCAGCCACACCAGATGTTGGATTTCCCGGGTACAAACATGCAGACAAATCAAAATCTAGCTGAGGAAGGCTTCTGCGATAAGTCTGGTGCCACACCCCCTGTAGTGGGTCCTGTAATAGCTGACGTTCACAGTATAACCCTTTCACTCTGCAGCTGAGCGTACGCTGTTTGAAACTTCCTTACAGATTAAAATGTAGAATTGGTCCAAGACTCAAACCTGGAACATTCTTCACTTGTGCAATGTTGTCGCCTATTTCCTGCGAAAAGGAAAGTTCACTTTATAGTTCCGGTTCGGCATACAGCATCTAATGACGGGCTTAGAGAACTTCAAAATGCGCAGAGAAGTCGCTTACTTAACACACTAATTTTTCACGAAGTTGCGTTCGTTCGACTCCTGATCACACTAGACCATCTTTAATAAATTTACATATCATTGTCTTCTTTGCAACTGAAGTTACAGAAACAAAATGTCTATATTTTGTCCATGAGTACTAAAGAACCAAAATTGTGTTGCTCTGTGGAACAGCAACCAGTCACATGTTTTTTCGACAAAGAGATTTCTTCTATCTAATGGGACTGATCGTTGTCCTTTCAACACAACTTGAAATTTTGTTTGATAATATCCCAAAAGACAGATTCTGCAGACCAGCCGCTTTATACCAACTTCGCGGCCATTTTCTCTCTGTAATCGCCCAAAACACACATTTTGGTCAGTAAGTTGCTGTCTGTAGAAAGAATTGCGTCGGTATTTATAAAATTATTTGTGATGCTGGTTTCTTCCGAATCAGAGGTACACGGGTAAGCAAATGTTCAGTGGCCGCCTTATATTATTAAATAAAAATCTCCATTAATCTAAAAATCTAAATCTAACAATTACTTTATGCTCAAGGACTAGTATGTGTTCCACAGCGTCTCTCTTCTCAGAGACTTATAAATTAAGTTTCGTATCGTATTATTCCTTGAAGGATGAGAAATTTTGGAAGGAAGTAGCTGTACAGGGATCTTTCGTCACTTCTGCTTAGTAAATTACTGACACATGTTGCAGACGGTGAAAAGTTCTCAACTTAACATACAGTGCACGGTATGTTTCAAGAAAAAATGGACAAATGAACATTGTTCTGCGTTTCCGCCGCCTCAGGACAAATATACTTTAAAATTTCATTTTATTCGAACTGTAACGTTATTTTTTAACATTTTCAGTGATAATATTGCAATTCAGTTATCTGGTACATGGAAAAGAACTGGCATTACGTAACTCCTGAACAGCAGTAGCCTTTACTTTGATTAAGCTGACAGATATGAGTGATTACAGAAACACACTGCAGCCACACTTACACGTGCAGTAGTTGGACAAAAATACTGAAACATAGCAAGAAACGCCTGCTTCAACATACATGCAACGCTAGCCAAGCAAGTAACTCTCGTTTTTGTGTTTGACACTAAAGCACTTGTGCAATGCCCTCAGTACGTTACAAGTGACAGTCGTCAGAACAGTGATCTGTGTAGTTGTTGAGGACATTAGGTTGGAGCTAAGTGATTTCGAACGTAAGCAGTTTCTTGGTGCTCATATAGATGGTCTACCGCAACCAGGAAACCAATGTGATACTTCCTGGCAGATTAAAACTGTGTGCCTGACCGACACTCTTACTCGGGACCTTTGTCTTTCGCGGGCAAGTACTCTGTCAACTGAGCTACCCAAGCCCGACTCACGACCTGTCCTCACAGCTTTACTTCCGCCAGTACCTTTTCAGGAAGCCGAAGTGTTTGGTGTTTCAAGAGGCATCACATTGTACATTGATACAGCATGCAGGAAACGCAGAAAAACATCATCCGCTAAGTCAAAGCGCAGATGTGAGCGAACGTTGAGCGATCGTATCAGACAGCTTTTGTAGAGGATTGTGACGAAAACTAAGAGGACAGCAGCTGCAGATGTCAGTGCAGAACTGAATGTCGCACTCACGACCCCTATCAGCACCAAACCAACACTAAGGGAGCTCAAGAAGCAGGGAATTGCAGGGCGAACTGGAATTACAAAACCACTTATCACTGATGCAGATTCGCGTAACACGAAAACTTGGTGGTGCCGAAGCCATAAAACCTGGCCTATAGAGCAATGGAAGAAAGTCATTTGATGAATCTTGTTTCACCCTGTTTCCACTCTCTGGCCGTGTTTATGTCGCAAGAGTGAAACGTGGCATAGGGGTCGGTAATGATTTGGACAGCCATATCGTGATGTTCCATGGGTTCATTGTTACTCTGCGAGGTTTCATTACCGCCAAGCATTTATGTGACCATTTCGACTGATCTAATCCACCCCATGATAAAATACTTTTTCCCCAATGCCTGTGATGTGTTGCAAGACGTCAGGCCCTGTACTTAAACAGCTCGCATCGTCCAGAACTGGTTTCGTATCTCAAGGACGAATTGTCGCATCACCCATGGGCATCAGTCACGAGGTTTCCGTGTTATTGAGCCTTTGTGCTGTACTTCGGAAAGAACGGTGCGTGATCGCAATCCATCATCATTATGCGTGAACGTACCACTATTTAGCAGGAAGAATAGTATAAGATTCTATTGAAAACCTTACAGGATCTGTATTTATCCATTCCGAGACGACTGGAAGCTGCTTTGAATGCCAGTGGTTTTCAAACAACGCAAGAGACGTGGTAATGTGTTGTGTTTCTTGGTGTTCCCATATTTTTGTCCAACCCCTGTTCATCTCGAGTTTTCAGCTGTATGGAACCGCCAAGTAAATTACGGAGGCATCACAGAAGTGATGATGCTCCATCTAGCCACTTCAGTGAGTAAAAACACAATTACCAACGCTAGTCACCCTACCATTTGCGAATAACGAAATTAGTAAACATCACAATAGCATAACACGAGAATTTTGAAAATAATTTTGATGTCTAATGCTGAACGGCTTAAGAACTGGACGTTTTACTGAGCGCATTGTCTCAGCTGCGGTGTTAAACGCTTTAACTCTGGCGCGTTTGTCAAACATGAGTGTGGTTTTATCACAAACTAGCAACATTAGCTGTAATTGTTTAGCTTGTTGCACAGTAGGCTCAATGCTTTAATGTAATGAGCGCTTCCACTTCGCTTATCGTGAATGAGGATGAATCCCCTTACCAAAAGTTTCCTGTCGTGTGAATGTCAGATTTCTTTTTACTATATAGCAACTTAAATATACTATCATAGATGTGCCGCAGCACGATTCCGCGATGATAAACGTAGTTCCTCAGTAGATGTGGTTCTAGAGTGACTTCCAGGAGCAGCTACAGTGCTTCGGCATTCTAGCATACCATTTGATCCTTTCCAGAGGTTATCAGAGTTTGAAGCGCCCTCACTCAAATCACTTCTACGCAAAAAGACCTTAAATATTGCACTAACTCAGAGCAACATGTTTAAATCAGTGCATGATAACTATAGCCGACATAATAGTCTTGAGAGATTCAGCAACAGTACTCATATTTAATATAATTCTCATTTAGTGTTCAGCAACCTGTCTTCTCTACTCAGAATCACATATCAAAGTACTGTGATTTGTAATCTAATTAAAAATGCGCAACTGAGTAGGAACAATAAATGAGAATTAAAACGAATTAATAAGTTGACAAGGCGCGTTTGATAGTGGCCGTGAATAATATGACGAGAAAGCGATGGTAGGATTCTGTTTACGCATCTGCGCACGAGTGCTCTTTGGTGGGAGACTATGAACAGCAGCGCTCCTCTTACGTCAGCATTCTGACGCAGACTCCGCACAGCTGCGGTACGTGACGTAACGCATACGTCACGTCGCGAAAAGCGTCACCCATTCGTCTAGGGTGGCAAGCCGTTGCAGAAGTCAATAGCACTGATACGATGTAAATTATCCTAGGATATATTAAGTGGATTTTGACGTCTTCATGCTTCAGAGTTAATATTATAACGTCTTGTATCACGGTTGAATTATAACTATGAAGTTCCACTTACGAAAATAACTGACGAAAATCAGAGAAGCAAAAGAAACCGAAGCCACAAATAACACGAATACTTGTCAGCAGTCATTAGTGTCATTTCCGTTGCAGTATTACTCTGCTGAAGCTCCATTTCCCAATCTGCTAGTTAACATGCCAACAAAATGTTAACTTTAATTGGGGTGTCGTATTTGGTTGGGTAGAACGGTATCTATAAAAGTTAAGCAAATGATAAATGATTTTAATTTACCATGAGGAGGATAAGCCTCTTATAAAACGTTAACAGCGAAATATAATTTACATTGGACTGAACATTTATTTTGCGACTTATATTAAAAGAAAAAGTAATCCTTTGCTTGAAAGACACAGACTGGTCGTGCCTGGCTTGGATGGTTCCACCGGCCTAACGCCACCCAGGAAAATTCATCTATAGAATTAAACGAAAGCTACGATGCGAAATGTAATTCGGGCGCAACAATAGGGATTCAGTTAACACTGAGCAGGATGCCCGTGACACATTAAAGCTACACCAAGAAAAATACAAAATTGCGAAAAGTTGGTTAATTTGTGTAAAGAATTAGTCACAAGTAAATCATTGTTAGACCGTTGCAAGCGAAAGCTGATGCCGCGAGCTGAAGGCTGTCGAGACCTTTACTGAACACGATGAATCAAATGAACAGCTGCACGCACACTTATGAAACTGAACTATTATAAAAGCCGTCGCACCTTAAATCGGTCAGACTATGCAGCATGATTATTACTGCCTGGGGCTCTGAGAGAAATCCGTTAAGGCTACAACTAGAGTGAATCTTACACAGATTCAGCTACAATATTCAACTACTATAAACTAGCGCCTAAGAGCAACCTCACTCAACAAATTCCCAGAACCAAGGGACCAGTACCCTGACCAAATTGGGGACCACATATAGATAGCAGTAGTTGTCAGAGAAGACCTTCACCGCATCACAATAGCGTTACGACTAGAAGGGAACGAAACCCCTTTGCCGCTGTCGCAGCTTACACAAAGGTTGGCTAAACTGCCAAACAGCAGACTAGAAGTTTACCCGCCATCAGACATGAAAACTAAATATTCATGGCATTCTCTCACTCTGCCATTTTAAGTTCATAGGAATGGGAAAGGAGGATAGCGGTACAATAAAAATATATAATAATTAAGTGTGGAGAAGATATAGGAAGCACAAATATGTAATAAACCAATACATGGATATAAAGTAGACATAGACTAAACAAGAATTCAGTAATGAATGCACTTGTGACTGATAGAATCGGCAGTTGAATATGCTTCTGCCTCGTGGCACGTTTATTCAATGTACCGTAAGTATAAGGTGCTGAAGGACTTGTGAAATGACGTTAAATTTTATTGAAACATTACGAAGGTGCTAATATGGAGATCGTTCACTTCTAGGGGGAATGTAAGTAATAGATTTTAGTTTAGCTGCCACCGTAGGTCTGGGACATCGTTCCTCTACTCTCAAAAGTCCAATAGAGGAGTGCTGACGTGTTTAGCGTGTCTTTACATGTATCTGGCGCAGCGTAGTCACCCGCTGTAAAACTTATGACCACGGTCATAGTCTTCAATACGCGGGAGTGGAATCCCATTGAACTGAATCACGGGTTTTAGTTTATCATTTTTTGTGATGTTGCCCTCTTTTTAGTTGCTCGCGGTGAGCCTTCAATAACGTGATGTTACATATATTATTTTTGGAGAGGGATGGAGTCCTCGACCCCACGAGATCTTTCAGCAGTTAAGAAACTGTAGTCGCGTTAGAGAAGGCTTGATTCATATTCTCGTAGAGCCATCCTGATGCAAATTTTCTGCAGTTTACAATAGCGACTTCCTCTACTTACTGTAAAGATTCGTGATTTAAGGTATAAGGCCTCGGAGGATTCCTCGCTCTCCCTCCTTGCAAGTGCTGAACCAGGGTGCCGATTCTGGTGGGAAAGGAGTTCACAATTTGTGACGGGCTGCCCTCCCTTCTCTACCCCCCACCCCACCCAAGTATAACTCACCCTCGCCTTTAACATGCCACAGATGTCTATTTTAATTATGATGATGATGGACTGTAAAATGTTTTAATATACTGTTTGTTAGGTCACTGCTTAATACAGCGTTTTGACATAACATCCAAAAAATTGGAAGTCAGAAATGTGTAAAGCAGTCGTCCGGAAAATTGTAATCTACATGTTTCATTCCATTCATCTAAGATCTACAATAGGAACGAACTCTTATATATTTGGCGTCCTGTTTTATACGATATAAAATTAATCGTGAGTCCTTTCCTTCTGTCTTATTTGATGTCCTGATCTGACAGTTCTCTTGTGGTCTCACGAACCTTTCCGGGATTTATTAATTGTAGCAGCTGTGGTCAATCGCGAATAGCATCCGTGCCCTAGTTGTAATACTTCCTAAGACAAAAAAAAGACGTATCAGATAGGAATTAAACGAATGGGACGGAAATCTGTAGATATGACGGTCATATGATTACAATTTAACAAAAATCGGATTATTGAAGAGAGAGAGCTTCACAAACTGAGCAAGTCAATAACACATTGGTCCACCTCTGGCCATTACGCACACAGTTATTCGACCGGCATTGATTGATAGTTGCTGGATGCCCTCATGAGGGATATCGTGCCAAATTCGCTGGTCAGCGAGGCTCTGTTCGAAGTGGGACTGCCATGAAGACGCGTCTGGAGACACGCAGAACAGCGGTGGGATACTGACCTGACTGTCACCCAATATAAGGCCCGACAACAGGGAGGGATGCCCTGGGATGCCAATTCTTTTCATAGCAACACGTTTGGTTGCCGTTCGCGGCACCGCTACAGGACAGCGGTACGTCGACGATATTCTGCGCCCCGTTTTGTTGCCTTTCATGGCAAGGCAAGCTCGGCTTACATTTCAGCAAGTTAATTCTAGCCCGCACACGGGGGGGTTTCTACTGCTTGTCTTCACACTTGTCAAGCCCTACCTTGGCCAGCAAGATCATGGATCTCTCCCCATTTGAGAACGCTTGGAGCAGTGCTCTCGAATCAGTTAGGGATTTAGACGATCTAACGCGCTAATTGGATAGAAGTTGTCACAATATCCCTCAGGAGGGCACACAACAAACCAATCAACGCCACGCCGATCAACTGCTTGCGTAAGGGCCAGATGCGTACCAACGCGTTATTGATCAATTTTCGTGGAATTGTAATCATTTGTTTGTACGTGTATACCAATTTCTGACCAATCGGATAATTCCTTCGTGGTCCCTCCTCCCCCCCCCCTTTTCGTGTATTTTGAGCTAGCTGCAAGCCCAAGTTCTTAGGCGAACGGATGGAAGGTATGCTATGTTGAACATAGCTCGTAATATTCCTGAATCCTTGCCATTTTCGATGTTGTTGGGTTTCCATGCTGTGTCATTCTCCGAAATTTGACTGACAAGTTTGGAAATTGTTAAGCATAAAAATATAAACGCTTTCAGTAAAATACCGTAAGGTTGGGGGAAGGGTACGTGTTGCCGTCGCCCTACCACCACCTGGGATCCACGCCTGCATTCTTGTCCAGCTGAGTAAGTTTCCTCTCTGTTGGCACATTGAACTCTAACCTTTACCTCCTCCAGGTCTTGAGTAGTATGTTTATTAAAATTCTATAGCGATAGCTGTTAGAAAAATGACACAGACGAGGTGCCATTCACAACTCGCGGACCGGAATGTAGCCCCCTGCGTTAGGGCCGCGCACTGGCGCTGTGCATAGGTGAGCGCCGAGATCGCGTGGGCGGGCAGGTATCGGTGAGCTGCGCTGACACAAAGCGGCGCGGAGGCAGCCGAACAGCCTTGCGGCTCGGCTCGGCTCGGCGTGGCTGGCGCACGACCGGTTGCGACACGGGCGGAGGCCGCAGCCGCAGCCACGCTGCACACCGCGGCACGCGCGCACGGCCAGTCTCCGGTCCAGTGGCGCCGCGGCCGCACCGCACTCCGTCGCCGGGGACCAGTAGCAGCAGCGCCAGCATGGGCACGCGCAGGTGCGTAGCCGCCCGCCTTCTGGGTCAGCGCCGCGATTCGCTTTCTGCCGCTCTCGCCACCCCGGAACTAGGAGCGCGCCACGCCACGCCGCACTGCGCCGGATTGGACAGACTCTCGACGCATTCCTCAGGCGCGCAAGGCCTCTCCGAGGTCCCAAATGTCACCTAGTCCCGTTCTGCTTCAGGTGATCGTGTTGACTGTCCGCTCCTTGCAAATCACTGCATTTCGCATGGTGATGTCCCTTTTATCTTAACACATACACAAAATCTGATATCTTCCGATTAATGGATGGCGAACGGGAATAGTGTTGTTATTTAGGTGTAACTACACTGTTTTTGGTATAATTTTACGAATTTCGCGAGTTATTAGATATGTCTTAAAGTTTCTACCAGTTCAGATTTTTTCGGCGGTGCTGTTACTATCTCCCTTGAGCAAACAACTCTGTTGCCATTCTTTGCCATTCTGCCTTGACTCTAGCAGTATTCTAGTATGTACTGCGCAAGTGTCATTGGTAAATAGTATTTCACAGATAACTTCGATTTACCCAGAGTCGTACAAATAAATTGAAGCCTGCCTTTCTTTTTATACGTAATCGATTGACTTCGTCCACGACATATCGGTGTAACACGACAGTATTGTCTCAGTCGTGTTTTCAACGGTTACCGCTTTCTTCACGTTTCAATACATTATGAGCTATTCGCCAATTTTTTGTCATTTCTACTATAGGTACTGAGTTAACATGGGCGTTCACAGTAAGCATAATCACTGCTGCTCTCATTGGCCTAATTTTTATCCTTTTTTTCTTTTTTCTGAAACTTAATAAGTGGTTAACGCGTTATCTATCGTCATACCGAAACTTTCTCTTCTCTGGAGGTGTGCGTTTGCGGGAAAATTATTTCAGATTACTGATACTGTTGCATTGCAACCGCCTTGGAAACTAAGTCCTCCAAACGTTTATTGCTGTAAATAGTTCGTCCTGTATGATTTTCGTCGGTCATGATAGCATTTTCTATCCCTCGTGCGCGTAACCAACGAATTTCTCTTAATCTATCCTGTGTGCCACTACGTGCGATGTAATTTTAAGAACAAATATGATTAATGCAGCCACTATGTAAGTTATCATATTTACTCTGTCAACAAATGTGTTCTTGATTAGCTTTGGAACGCCCATTCTCGGAATTTTGACGGAGCCTTTCCGTGATGTTACAAGGATAAGGAGTCTCCTATCATGAAGACGAATGGTGATTTTTTTTGCAAAAAAATGTTTACTCTGTTTGCGATTCTAAATTCTTGCAATGTGCTGTCTGCGATTCCCAACTGGTAAATCTCATAAAAACGGTACAGTAATCCACATACCACACTCAACAGCACTGTGTTGTTTGTAGCAAAGTTGAACTTTCTTTTAAGACACGTAGACAGTGGATGTAATTTCTCGGTTGTAGGAGAAATAAGAGATTATGCCATCTTCAGCGCCTACTACTAAAACTCACTGGCTGCAAAGATATCGCATCAGTTTATTAATTGAAAAACATTTGTAGGTAATAGTGTCGAGACTTCTCCTTTGAAAACTATACTATATCTGCACCAAATAACGCAATTTTGTAGAACGCAAGGGCGTTTGCGGTTCGTATTGCAGTGCAGAGTTTCAGCCAACTCCGGTTATTACAACTGCGATACCCGGCAACAATTAAGTTATAATTTCCTTCCGAACATTATTCATCTTCCAATAACGTTACAACAGATGAATTTTCTGCACGAAACTTTTTGTTGATCGCAGAATTCTGTAATGGGTATGCGGATAGGAACTGCAGAGTAACGGATCGTCCGTGAACTTTAGGATCGGGTTCGGTTGCCTCATTCTGCCAGCATGACTAAGAGGTCTCGCAGCTGCTGCTGCTGCTGCTGCTGCGGCGCTGCATGACGCCAGGTCGCTTTCGGAGTCTGATCACAGCGTGGTGAGAGCAGCTCTGTGGTGCAGGCATTTCCGTTGACAGAGCACACATACTCTAACGAAAATACAAATGATCTTCGCATTAAGTCAAAAGTAATATTCAGTTCAAAAATTCAGTCTAGATTAGTTTTAGTGCCTCTTAGTGATGCACCAACTTTTCTTCACACGTTTTCCAGCATACAACGTTTTCCTAGTGCTGTTATTAAGTCCGAATACTGATTTGATAAAATTCCAAGCCTGTGCAAGCATCTTCCTTTCTATATAACTGCTGCAACCTACATCCTTTTACAGATATCACCAATTAAACTATGGACGGTAAATGATCTAATTATTAATAAAGCGAAAGTCAAGCGTCATTTCCTGAATTTTTTCTGTTTCTATATTCTGAGATGGTAAATATTGCAGTGCAGAAATAGAATTTTATCAGTGAGGTATAATATATTCATGTAAATTCCAGAAAAATAAGTGCTTGTTTTTACTAGACGCTGTTCTGCGAAAGATATGTAAATAAACAAAGGTTAAAAACTACCGATTAACTGGCAATTTTATTCCTTGTCTGACAACATTCAGCGATACAGAGCACGAATTTGTTGCGGAATGCTCGTTGGAGTTATTTACTTAAAAAACAAAAACACTTTCCTGCAAGAGCTCTATGTACTACAGTATTAAGTTTTCGTAGCGCCCTCTGCGCCTTGAATGGTGCTGAACCCTGACCCTGAACCTTCACATTCGCTACGGCATATAGAAAGAAGATGCCGTAGTCAACTGTGAGCAACGAAGTGTGCAATGACGACTAAAAGGTAACGAGGTTCGTTTGTGTCAATCAAAGACTTCCGTTGTAGAAGGCAGATATCCGTAAGACACTGTCCGACGTAAGTAGTACGTAATACGGTATACCTACTATTCAACGAATTCCAGGTTTCATGTACTTCCTTGCACAAAGGAAGAATAGTTTGCTTACCAAGTTACCGTGTGCTCAATGTAAATCTGTAACAATACGACGCAAATCAGAAGCCGCACATGAGGTGTAACACAGAGGCACTAATTGTGCACAGTTAGTATTACGCTGACAGGCATAAAATGGGAACGTCGGCCTGTCGATCCACTGATATGATGATGATGATGATGATGATGATGATGATGATGATGATGATGATGATGATGATGATGATTACCTACTAGGAACCTTAACGAGGCTTGTTTTGTTCCATTACCATCAAAGTGAATGGAAACTTGAGAAACAACAAGCCGGAAGTCGAAAACATTTTGAATAATCATTTTTTTTAAATGTTGTGGAGAAAATAGGATCTAAATGTTCATTAGAAGAAGCAAGGCAGTTAATGGAAGAGGCCCCACACAATTTGATATAAGAGAAATTCCACCCACTTCTCCTTCTGAAATTAGGAAGATAATAAACTCTCTCAAGAATAAAAGCTCACATGGAATTGATGGCATTTCCAGCAGGAAAATAAAAGCTTGTTCCCAAGAAATATGTGGGATTCTTAGCCACATATGTAATAGCTCTCTGAAGCAGGATATTTTCCCAGATAGACTGAAGTATGTCATTGTTAAACCACTGCATAAAAAAGGGGATGCGTCTGATGTCAACAACTACCACCCACTCTCTCTTCTGACTACCTTATCCAAAATTCTTGAAAAAGTTTAGTGCTCTGAGTAACCGGATTTTTTGTGATCTCTCAAAGGTTTTTGATTGTGTAAATCATGCAACACTCCTAGATAAGCTCAAGTACTCTGGTATGAATGGGGCAGCGCCCAAATGGTTTAAATCATACCTAACTGGAAGAGTGCAGAAAGGTGAAATAAGCAGTTCACATAATGTGCAAAAAACTGGTGATTTTTCAAACTGGGGAACAATAAAGAATGGGGTGCCGCAAGGTTCGGTCTTGGGTCCTCTGCTCTTCTTAATATATATTAATGACTTGCCATTCTATATTCATGAAGATAAAAAGCTGGTACTTTTTGCCGATGATACAAGCATAGCTATCGCACCCAATACACAAGAATTAACTGATGAAATTGTTAACTATGTTTTTCAGAAAATCGTTAAGTGGTTCTCTGCAAATGGGCTCTCATTAAACTTTGACAAAACACAGTATATACAGTTCCACACAGTAAATGGAATGACACCATTAATAAATATAGACTTCGATCAGATGTCGGTATCTAACGTAGAATATTCAAAATTTCTAGGTGTATGCATTTATGAGGGGTTGAACTGGAAAAACACACTGAAGATCTGCTTAAAAGTTTGAGTTCAGCTACTTACGCTATTAGGGTTGCTAGTAGGTTGCTGGAGCTCATCCAAGATCATCCTGCAGACACTTATTTAAAGAGCTAGGGATCTTCACTGTAGCCTCACTATATATATATATATATATATATATATATATATATATATATATTATTAACAATCCGAACGAATTCAAAAGTAATAGCCGTGTACATGGCTACAACACTAGGAGAAAGGATGATCTCTACTACTCACTACTTTGGCTCAGAAGGGGTAAATTATGCTGCGACAAAAGTCTTTCGTCACTTACCTAATAGCATCAAAAGTATGACAGCCATATTGCATTTAAAAGGAAATTAAAAGAATTTCTGAATGGCAACTTCTTCTATTCATTAGATGAATTTTTGGATATACTAAGTGGGTAATTTCCCCACCCCCCACAAAAAAGTCATGTAATATTTTGTGTAATGTAATATCTTGTATAGACACCTTTTATTAACCTGACACGTTCCACATCATTACGAAGTGTCGTATTCATGATGTGGAACAAGTACTAATCTAATCTGATCTGATCGTTTCCATCCTTTTACACCTACTATGTGTCCATTCTCTTCCTCATTCAAAATAGGTCTCAAATGATGATTAGCTATTTGTATAGTTAAAGTTCATAGAACAAGTGTTCGTCTTTGTCATATTAAACCCCAATGCACGGAGAAAAAGTATTCGTAGACTTATGAGATATTCAGAGAAGCTTAAAAAGACCTGGTTAGCAGGTTCCAAAGCGCACCGGTAGCGTTGGTTAGTTTAATTAAATTATTTAAATTTCGAGACACGAAAAGCTTTTACTAAATCCGTCCTCCTTGATTTAGGTGCGCCCCCATACGCAAACTGAGTACGGCTGAAAAGTTAAACATACTTTAAAAAATTCAACAGTATATATTTTACTATGAAACGGCGTTTACCCTTTGCTATTTTAATACATTTTTTCGGCAAGACAGCCTTTATTTTGCTTGTCCAATATACTTCACTCTTCCTAGATTTTGACCTGGAGAGGAGTTATTAAATTGCCAAACAAAAGTATTCACAAATGTAATACTATCGTTCATGATATTTTTGTTACTTTTCGTCGTGTTTTGTCTCTTGCATCAAGCGGGGAATAAAGCTAAAATTCTGTTAGTAAGATGTTTAACTACTCGTAGCTGTACCTGCTGTTGGTTCTTTGCCGACAACTTTATTTCCTGGAATTAAGTAGACATTTTAGTACTCAAATATTTAGCTTGAGAAATATTAAAGTGACACTTCTCATTTACATTATAAATGACGGACGACTTCTCATGAAACTTGCATGAATTGCTAAACCCTCAATACACCTGCATTAAAATTGTATAAGTATGAATTGGTACTCTTGATAATCAGGACGCTATTCCGCAGGTTTCTCCAATAATAAAAAACAGATTCTTTACATTTTCCAAAAGAAATAAAATTATTTTCGTCAGTTTTCAGTTTCCTTTACAATTTTAGTACTTGTTTCTTTAAAGCATCAGTGCTCCTCGTTTTTATAAGAGTGTTTAGTTAGAGCAATAACACTATGTGATCAAAAGTATCCGGCCACCCCCAAAAACATAAGCTTTCATATTAGGTGCGTTGTGCTGCCACCTTCTGCCAGGTACTCCATATCAGCGACCTCAGTAGTCATTAGACATCGTGAGAGAGCAGAATGGGGCGCTCCGCGAAACTCACGGACTTCAACGTAGTCACGTGATTGGGTGTCACTTGTGTCATCGTCTGTACACGAGATTTCCACAGTCCTAAACATCTCAAGGTCCTGTTTCCGATGTGACAGCGAAGTGGAAACGTGAAGGGACACCTGCAACACAAAAGCGTACAGGCCGATATCGTCTGTTGACTGACAGAGACCGCCGACAGTGACCGCCGACAGTTACAGAGTGTCGTAATGTGTAACAGGCAGACATCTATCCAGACCATCCCACAGGAATTCCAAATTGCATCGGGATCCAGTATTATGACGTTAGGCAGGAGTTGAGAAAACTTGGATTTCATGGTCGAGCAGCTGCTCATAAGCCACACGTCACACCGGTAAATGCCAAACGAGGCCTAGCTTGGTGTAAGGAGCGTAAACATTAAACGATTGCACAGTGGAAAATCGTTGTGTGGAGTAAAGAATCACGGTATACATTGTTGCTATCCGATGGCAGGGTGTGGATATGGCGAATGGCCGGTGAACGTAATCTGCCAGCGTGTGTAGTGCCAATAATAAAATCCGGAGGCGGTGTTGTTATGGTGTGGTAGAGTTTTCCATGGAAGGGGCTTGCACCCCTTGTTTTGCGTGGCACTAACACAGGACAGGCCTACACTGATGTTTGAAGCACCTTCTTGCTTCCCACTGTTGAAGGACAATTCGGGGATGGCCATCGCATCTTTCAACACGATCGTGCACCTGTTCGTAATGCACGGCCTGTGGCGGAGTGATTACACGACAATAACATCCTAGTAATGGACTGCCTGCACAGTCCTGACCTGAATCCTATAGAACGTCTTTGGGATGTTCTGCAACGCAGACTTCGTGCCAGGTCTCAATGACCGACATCGATACTTCTCCTCAGTGCAGCACTCCGAGAAGAACAGGTTGCCATTCCTCAAGAAACCTTCCACCACCTGACTGAACGTATGCCTGCGAGAGTGGAAGCTGTCATGAAGGCTAAGAGTGGGCCAGCACCATATTGAGTTACAGAATTACCGATGGAGGGCGCCACGAACTTGTCATTTTCAGCCAGGTGTCCGGATACTTTCGATTACATAGTGTAAGCCTGATGCAACGCGTGAAAAACAATACCGGTACTGGCATAAATATTGATTATCCCATAACGCTCTACATGCGTTTTAACTGATGATCCATTTCAACCTCTTCTGGATTAATTTTCTGATCTCTGGAGAACTAATACACACAATGTGCGCCATAACCTAACTTCTGTACTGCATTTATTTGCCCTCAAACTTTCTCATATATTTCTCCTCCCAATGCCAATTTAACTGTTGCAGATACTCTAACCTTTTTGTACATTTTCAAAGCGTTTGGCAATTATTTTTCCTCTGCTGCTCACTCTACTGCCTTTCTATTTAGTGCTTTATCCGGATGCATAACTTTTGACGTTCTGCAGCAACGCGTTTTAAAGGGTACTAGTTAATTCACAGGCTTTCCCATGATTCCCGTTTCATTTTGCCAACACTTGGAGTTTTAAGATCGTCTGCAACTTCATATTTACATTTATGTAGTAATTCCAGTAAGGAAAAAAGTTTTTTTCTTCAGCAAGTTCGATATTTATTGCATAAATTGTTAATCTCTACACTGGTGTCGGATCACTTAAGCGGAAACTGATGGCACAAAAATAGCTGTACATAATGCCATATGAAGAAATTGAAACAGCTATATTTTTCGGAATGAAATTTTCACTCTGCAGCGGAGTGTGCACTGATAAGATTCTTCCAGGAGTGCTAGTTCTGAAGTTTAGAAGGTAGGAGACGAGGTACTGGTGGAATTGAAGCTGTGAGGACGGGTCGTGAGTCGCGCTTCGGTAGCTCAGTCGGTAGAGCAGTTGCCCGCGAAAGGCAAAGGTCCCGAGCTCGAGTCTCGGTCCAGCACAAAGTTTTAATCTGCCAGGAAGTTTCAGCTATTAGTATATTTTTATACGCCAGCATTAAAATACTTCTGTAGTTGTCTCGTCCAGCAGCGCAACACTGGGTCGTCAGACGTTTGAGAGTTTGCCTTAGCAACGACTTTGTTTCTGTAGCTGTAAGCCACAGCGTTATGTCATGTGTTGCTGTCTGGATGTCATCGGCCAATTCGTATGTTCAGTACTGCTGAACATATTTTTCTGTCAAAAAGAAAAAATATAGCTTAGAAACTTGTTTCCTACATCTACACTTATACTCCGCAAGCTACCCAACGGTGTGTGGCGGAAGGCACTTTACGTGCCACTGTCAGTACCTCCCTTTCCTGTTCCAGTCGCGTACGGTTCGCGGGAAGAACGACTGCCGGAAAGCCTCCGGCGCGCTCGAATCTCTCTAATTTTACATTCGTGATCTCCACGGGAGGTATAAGTAGGGGGAAGCAATATATTCGATACCTCATCCAGAAACGCACCCTCTCGAAACCTGGCGAGCAAGCTACACCGCGATGCAGAGCGCCTCTCTTGCAGAGTCTGCCACTTGAGTGTATTAAACATCTCCGTAACGCTATCACGGTTACCAAATAACTCTGTGACGAAACGCGCCGCTCTCCTTTGGATCTTCTCTATTTTCTCTATCAACCCGACCTGGTACGGATCCCACACTGATGAACAATAATCAAGTATAGGTCGAACGCGTGTTTTGTAAGCAACCTCCTTTGTTAATGGACTACATTTTCTAAGGACTCTCCCAATGAATCTCAACCTGGTACCCACCTTACCAACAATTAATTTTATATGATCATTCCACTTCAAATCGTTCCGCACGCATACTCCCAGATATTTTACGGAAGTAACTGCTACCAGTGTTTGTTCCGCTATCATATAATCATACAATAAAGGATCCTTCTTTCTATGTATTCGCAATACGTTACATTTGTCTATGTTAAGGGTCAGTTGCCACTCCCTGCACCAAGTGCCTATCCGCTGCAGATCTTCCTGCATTTCGCTACAATTTTCTAAAGCTGAAACTTCTCTGTATACTACAGCATCATCCGCGAAAATCCACATGGAACTTCCGACACCATCTACTAGTTCATTAATATATATTGTGAAAAGCAATTGTCCCATAACAGTCCCCTGCGGTACGCCAGAGATTACTTTAACGTATGTAGACGTCTCTCCATTGAGAACAACATGCTGTGTTCTGTTTGCTAAAAACTCTTCAATCCAGCCACACAGCTGGTCTGATATTCCGTAGGCTCTTACTTTTATCAGGCGACAGTGCGGAATTATATCGAACGCCTTCCGGAAGTCAAGGAAAATGGCATCTACCTGGGAGCCTGTATCTAATATTTTCTGCGTCTCATGAACAAATAAAGCGAGTTGGAGTCACGAATGATGGCGGCGGAGTTTAGGCTTGCTCTGCGCACCTACGTCACGTTTGCTTAGGTCAAATATACTGATGTAAAATCTATGAAAAGATCATAAAATGTGATACTATATACCCAAAATTGAAATATATGCAGACATACACGAGAACAAGCTTAAAATGTTATGTAAGGGAAATCGTTCACAATACATTTCCGTAAAGATATGGGCCTAAACATCTACAGAAATTTTCCATCTAGTGTAGACTTAGTCAGTTGGGCGCATATTGTCTTGTTTTGTTGGCTATCACTGTCGTTTCACTGATACCGACAGTATACTATGAAAGACTCTACGATACTGGTAGATCGTTTCGCTTCAGTTTCATCGAGTCTTGCAGTAAAGTGAAGAACGCACCTTGGAAATGGCGTGTAGTAAAATATTAGAGGATGTCTGCTACTGAGCTCTGACGACAGTCTTTGAAATGTTTATGTTTTCGATCACCTGTTTACGGATAGAAAGTTAAATGACAGCGTCCTACTATTCAGTGAAAATGTGTGTAATTGTATTACTCAACGTTCCGTAGCTTTTAACGTTGCGTGCAACGCCACGGGTTCAGTAGCTGAGAGATATTTACTTTCAGTACTAGTTGTATATCAATAAATATTTAACGTATTCCGTCTCTTCCTGTAAACGACAGAGTTTTGTCAGCAAAACTTGTTTAGAAACCCATCGTAGTTACTGAACTGTAAAGTGTGCTTGGATAAGCAAGCTGTGGTGATACAGCACGCCACGAACTTCATAGTAATGAATGTCAGTCGAAGGTACACGCCGCAATTTCGAACATAAACTTCGGTTCGCCTGTAATCCTATGGAAACTAAAAACCAAAGTTCGCCTTCACGATATGAATAGTTTGTTTCTTCGATAACAACGTAGTAAATGATTCGAAAATGACAAACCATTAGAATCACTGCACAATGCTGATCTCACGTAAATTCAAAGAGAGGCATTCAATATTTTAACAGTGAAAAGTTATGTCAAAATCATTAATATTTCCATGGACAAGAGGCATGTTATTGCAAGCAAGAGAATTGTTGGTAGCTCTCCATGTTGTGAACGTAGGTGGTCTTCGAAGGGGGGAACCAAATTTATTATTTTTAAGTACTGCAGTTAAAGCACTTCCATTCAGCATCTCTCTCTCAAGTAGAATGTCCTGTGAAGATGAGATGTTACCTCTGTGACAAACAGATCTGTGGAGGTTTTTCCCTGAGAAGACCGAACGTGCATTTGCAGCCTTAAAACCTACATTTCAGTTTGGCTGAAAACTGTGCATGAAACATTTGGAACACGCAGCACGGAAGCACATGTGATAAGAGGGGATCAAATGTATTCTTCTGGAATATGAGCATTAACCCTCCACACAAGCACAGCTTCTGGCCTTGGGTAGCGCCGAAATAATCATTTGTGTGAAAACAGTATTTTAGTGCCAGAAGCTTTGTCTTCCTGAGAGATCCTCAGAGTACCTTACTTTGATTTTTCTGTGATGTTTCTTTTCGAAAACATTGGGTGTCATTTTGACTTACCGCGTACGAAGTCAGATCATCTCGTATGAAACAAACATTTTCCTGGTCCACCACCTACAGAACATTGATCACGTCTTGAAAACACAGAAAAGTACCGCTAGTTATACACACAACTATAGACTGTCACGCTGTCATTCTTTTAATACTTTTTCTCATTGTTAATATGCAGGGTGACTAAGTGTTTTCGAACTATAACCTGCAGAAAGCATGTGTAGATAAAAATCCCTCCCACATTTTTTATTGGGCTGCTTCTTCAGTCAATAATTAACGTCGAAGTTTTTGTGTATAGGAACGACCTCAATCCGCGAGTGGCTAGAACAGGCATCTAAGCGGGGCGCTGGAATTAGCACTTTTGAAGTTCGCGTACAAGCCCAGGGAAATACTGTTTCCAAAGCTACTACCCCTTCATAATTTGTTTCAGCGTTAAATGTACGTCGTTTGTTTTTCCGTACACTTCAGTTCCTCTGTACGTCCCACCCTGAAGAAGAATTGATACTGCGGTGTATGAAAAGTGATCTGTATACCCACAAATTGTATTGCGATGTTTGCTAAGTGTTTCAATGAGAAAAAAATTGGACCACTCTAGCCGAGAGCGCGGTAAAAAAAATTTGTGACGAAGAAGGAATGTGCACCACATGAATCCAAATCCGATCCAGCTGGATACTGGTAGAGACCATAAATTAAAATGAGGAAAAGAAAATTCAAGTCGGTGTCATATACCACGGTATCTACTGACTCTGTATTTATCATCTGTACAACCATGATAACCCTATTCGCTGTATAAATACTTTATTAATTTTGGTACTATCTATTCAACTACTAAAACGTTATTTATTTATTTTTCGGCATAAACTAAATCCTGCCAGTAAGATCTCAACTCCCCAGGTAGCAAAGTAAACAGATGAAAGATAACTGAAATCCATAACGCCAGCGTCACGTCAGCGACTTAAATAGGCAAATGTTGTATGTTACATAAGCAACAACGTTAGGAAACGTACAGTGCATCAATTAAACGAAAAAAAGGCTGTAATCGAAGTGTTAAGCACGGAAAGTCTTACGTCACTGAAACAAACAAGTTTTTTTCCCTTAAATCCAGAAAACTAAAACTGAAGGACACACACATACATAAATTGTAGACCACTATGTTATTACTGAAAAAAATAACACACATGGTAACGAAAAACGCAGTAACTGCGTGGATAGCACCAGAGTTAATTTAAGATGCTAACTGTATTTATATCAAGTCACCATAGAGGACCTAATTCAAAATTTTGGAAAATTCTTTGAAAAATTTATTTTTGTGATGAATCTCCTTAAACCTAAGTCAAGATTTATTAACATTTAGACGCCGTGTGCGAGAAATGAAGCGCATAAAAGGCATTTGTCTACAAAATGAAGCTACTAGTAATTATTTACATTTCAAATTCAAATCTAATGATTACAGTACCGTATGTTTTACCTTTTTCACCTCTTTGTGCTCGGCGTCGCATAGTTCAAACGCAATGTCTTCGTAACCCGACAAACAATAAAACGCAGTATCTGTTTCGTTATCTCACTAAAAAAAATTGTGTGCGTGTTTTTCTTCACGCTAAGAAGCAACAATTTTTTTAAAAAACGAGAATCCAAAAAGTACGCCAGAATTTGTATTATACGTAAAGTCCTAGAAAATGAGTGATCAGGAAGACAATTACGTTCCCGCCGATAGATTTCTGTACATCGCGTTGCAGCCGAATAATCTATGCTTTCACCGTGGAAGAGAATTCTTGTGGTGAAACGGCTTGTTCGCTCAAAGCTCAACGGAATCCAAGAGCACCAGATGTGCTCTCGATTCGCTCTGTTCAGCAAACGCTCCACAAAGCAGTGTTGAGTTTCGTACGCCGTATGTCGTATCAATCTTGCACGTCACTATATAACGAGGAAACTCACGGCTTAGACACGATGACTAGCATCTGTGGTTGCCACTACCGATTTCGAGGATGCTTGAAAGCTAAACAAGGATGGGAAGGCTAGGGAGGGGGGGAGGAGGGGGTCCTCGAAGGGTCACACGAAATGCGTTCGGATATTATGTAGCTATCAATACAATTCGTTTAGTAACAGTCAAATGAGAGGGACAAGGAACAGGTAAGTCTATTCCAGCACTTTCATATCCATCGTCAGTGAAGATTGTGTGTATTTGATCGATGTTTAGCTTAAACGTAGTTTTCAGGCAATAACTGACTTGTTGAAATAAGTCACAGATGCTTCTGTCGTAATCATTCTACGGTCTTTACATCCTGAGTTAACCCCTGCCAATTACAGGCTGAGTTTTCAGAAAAAGATGCCATTTATTGAACTTTCGTCTCCTGGTCTTACCTTTTTCAAGACTAAATGGTGTATCACCTTAAAATTTTAAAAAGTATTCTGTAATTGGAGCACAGTGATCGGTATAAAATGCTAAAAATCAAATAAAAATGATCTCCATTGCGTTTTCAGATTTTGTATTTGCTAGCAATCGGTTTCGGCCCTTGCCTCAGACCATCTTCAGGCTTTCCCCGCCATTATGGCTGCTGGTGATGACAGACGTAGCGAGATCCTCACAGGTGAGGTTGTGGTAACCTTACTTCTATGGATCTCGCTCCGTCTGCCGCCACGAGCAGCCATGATGGCGGGGAAAAGCCAGAAGATGGTCTGAGGCAAGGGCAGAAACTGGTTGCTAACAAATAAAAAAATCTCAAAACGCAATCACGACTATTTTTATTTGGCTTCTTGCATATCACCTTGTTCAGTGAGGTTAACTGACCCCAACAAAGGGAAGGAATTTACACTGGACCAATATTGTGGAGGAGGATAGTTGAAATTACCATCCTGCCGCCCAGGTGTATGTTTCCCGCGATTTCCTTAAGTAGCTTACCCCAAATGTGCTATGGTTCTTTCGAAAGCGATACAGCCGATTTCCTTCTCTGTCGTTCCCAAATCAGAATGTGCTACCGCTCTTTAACGTTGCGAAGAGACATCAAACGCTAATCTTCCTTTTACAACTGTGGACGGTGAGATACTTACTGTTTCAGTGCAAAAATATTCGTTTCGGAAACTAAGTTCAAAACTTGGAAGCACCTTCGAAGGAAAAGTGCTATAACTGCTATGGAGGCCACTAGAGTAGCACAGTAAGACACCGCAGTCGATGGCTGAGGAAGCTAATTATCTGCTAGAGTGTGGCACATTAACTTACTATTGTCAACGCCAGTGGAGGATTTGAGAAGTTGCCGTAAGATGTTCTCGTGAATTGTTTAAGACTTTGAAAACACTGTAGACAGTGCAGTCATCAAGGAACCAGAGTGGAAGCGCATGAAGTCTGTCTTGAGCCACGGTGCTTGTAGCACGCCGCTATATGTTGTGGTGGTGTTAACACTTCTCTCTCTCTCCTCTCTCTCTCTCTCTCTCTCTCTCTCTCTCTCTCTCTCTAATGTCTCCGTCTATCTCTTTATTCCAATAAACAGACGTTAGGTGGTCTGCACAGTTGGCCCGTGTGAACCGAGACTGTTCAGTGGTGTATACGTTGCAGTAATTCCTCTCCTCCCCCCTCACAAAAGATAAATGTGTGCTTGTGCGTGCATTATGGTAAACGAAGGTGCGAAGTGAGTGAGTATTTGTGCGTGATGTGTTTCCAGCCACTATGCACTGTGTACGATTCAGCCCAGAATGGCAGTCTGTTCGAAAAGAAAGTATACTGTTGCAACAGGAGATGGTCGTCTTGGAAACAACCCGTTAGCTATTCGTCGGCACATGGAATTTCTCTCTAAATCTTAGCCGTCCACATAAGGTACCGGAAATGTCGGTCTCTGAAGAATGAGTGCAGCTGTGAGGAACATGCGTGATAAGGACACCGCTATATGGTAGCGAGTCGTAGAGTACTTCGCCTTACTTGGAAATTACTGATAGTAACATTATTTGCTGGAAGAACAAATTGGTACCGAAGATGTCCACGTGAAAGCCGTAAGTTTGTAAAGCCAACCTCAAATGGAAGGCTGCTAGTAGGTTACAACAAATACAATGTTTATTCGTGAATACAAATGTAGCGACCCTACTCTTGCGCTCGGGAGAACGTCCGCACCAGTCTCCGTTCCGCCATTCAGATGTAGGTTTTCAGTGATGTCCATAAATTAAGGCGAACAAGTGCGGCTCCTTTGAGAGGGCACGGCCGAGTTCCTTCTTCTCCCTAACTCAGTCTGGGGTTGTGCTCTGTCTAATGACCTCGTAGCACTGTATGTTAAACCGCTACCTTCCTCCGCCCCTGATATTAGGCGGCGCCTGCGCCGGCCGCTACGCCACGCTTCGGCCAGAGGCGAGCAGCTGAGCTCAGCTAGTCGGCCGCCACGAGCGCGCCGTTATCCCGGCTGGCCGCCACTTTCACTTTCCCGGCGCGCCGCGCCGCTGCAGGAATGCGCGCAGCCTGCCCCACGGAGCACGCAGCAGGTGTCGAGTAGCCACGACCCCGTCCCGAACAGCCGCCATGGTTGAATTCTCTCAGCAGCTCTGCCGGTTGATGACCTCGCTTGCCTCCACAATCAAATGTGACACCATGTCACCGATTGCTGATAAGCAGTTCAAACTAGATGTACAGCATATGCACATCCGACATACATTCAGGGACTCACTCTGTCAGCAAAACTGTATACTCGGATTTGAAATCCTGCTAGTGCACCCACAGACTTCCATGTGTAAAGTTACATTTATTAAAACTGCCCGTTGTAGCCGATTTTCAACTTCGGAAACCGTCGAAACTGTTTTAAGATAATCACCATCCTAATACACAGCAGTGCGAGACGGTCTTTCATTGGCTTGTGACCGACCAGTGCATTCTCCTCTGCTGTTATAAAGGTACGCTTTAGCATCTTTTTCCAGAATAGACCCGTCTCGTCAAATTAAAAACTTATTGTGGCAGATAACCCTCAGAATCTACGAGCATCTTGAAGTTTCTGATGAAGTTCTCTGCTGCCTTTGTGTCGGAGCTGGCTGCTTCGCCGTGCCTCACAGCATTGTGGGTGCCGGTTCTTTTCTTAAGCTTTTCGAACCACCCACGGCTTCCCTTAAACACTTTTTCGGCCGCTGATGATCCTGACTTCTTCTTAACGAGGTCGGCGAAAATCATTCTCGCCTTCTCACAAATGATCTCGTTAATAGTGTCGCCTTGTAATTGCTTTTCATTTATCCATATAAGGAGCAGCCTTTCGACACGGTCCAGTATACGAAGCCATTGTTTAGATACACTTGTCACTCCCTTAGAAGCGTGCTAAATCAGCAACGCTCGCACAACGTGCGCGTTTTTCAGTGATTTTACGTTTCATTTCTAAGGTCATTTTCCTTCTCTTATGGTCACCATCTTTCGGCTTTATCTTCGGGGACATTTAGACGAAGGTTACTAAATTCTGCACACAGGGAAAAAAAACCTGAGAGATCACAAGCTGCACTAAGATGGTACCAAAAGAGCGCCAAACCGAGACTGCAGTACGTACTAAAGACTTTGTTCATATACTGCTGCCAACAATGAAAGTTGTTCATATTGTTGAACGTTTCCCAATTTTTGGCGATGTCACACTAAATAGTCGTCACACTCTATGTGAGACGTCGCTCGTTAAGCGAGAATTTTTTTTTTACAATTTCTTTTTGCTTGTTATGTGAATTGCGAGCTACGGGAGATGCTCGTTAAGTGTGTTTCCACTGTGTACTGATGTGGTTAATATGAAGTTGCGTTTAGACTTAGACAATATATTTTAGATAATGGTAGAGAAGGGTAAAGAAAAGATCGCTGTCTTGTTGTCAATGCCTCGTTTGATCTTCTATTATTTTGTAAATACATTTTTTACAACTCTGACATTTCTACTGAAGCTCATTCTTGGAATTCAGACATTTGGGTAGTAGCTCCAGAAATTTTTTTCTAGTCACAAGATGTCTACCAGTGGCTATAATCCGTTCATCATAAGAATAAACTTGATTTAAACAAATACAAATGCGATGATTGGTCAGAAGCCGTAGCACACGTACACTGGTGGTGTTACGCTCTTGGACGTAGGTCCTACTTATGTATTAGATATTCTATTACAAAGTTAACGTTAAATGAAACTTTAAGATATCAAATGTATTAACAGCCATCAAAGTTGTTCTTAATCACCCTTTAGCTACGTAGTTTTTATTTCAAAAGTCGTGTACAGTCACAGCCCCTGCAACGTTGTTCTGATTGTCGCGCTGTTAATGCAAAGTATAAAAATCGCCGAGGCTGCTTTCTATTCCATAGTTAAACATGCGCGTGGAACACGATTAAGAAGTGCCGAGTAATAGGCTGTTCTTAGTGTTTCTCATAAATTCCGGAGATAATCGGCTTTGAAATTTTCCCAGCGTTGTATATATTGCAGTTGATAGGTAAACTCACATTCAGCATGTAGCGCATTCCGTAGCGTAATGGAATGTGAACCAAATGCAGCTTTTCATGCATTTGTTCAAAGTTACCCAGTATCTTTCTTTTCTCGTTCAATTTGAAATACCTACATCTCGTAATTATAAAAGTAATCATTTTTATGAATAATGACTTCTTGTTTCTAATTACATATTGGACGCAAAAATTCCTCTTTCCACTTCAAATACGAATTCTTAATTATCGATGTTTCATGAAAGACTGTTCATAAGTTTTTTAAATGGATAAAACGTAACAATTTAATTTTTAAGGCAAAAATGAAAACAAAATCCTCTTTATTTTGACTATGTCCGTTGTTTTATAGCACAGAGGTAGGTGAGTATCGCAGAAACATGAAAAACAATCATTTTCACAGCATCGAGCACATCGCATCATACGAATGCTGCATTTTTACATTTGCTACTGCACCATTACAGTATGAACCCAACAGAACTGATCAGGAGCCAAGCTGTGGGATTTGGCCCGAGAAGTAACAAGACAGTTCAGCTGCCAGACGTACTGGAACTAACGCACGCAGCTTTTTCACACGTCACTGCCGAACGCTGACGGGATATACAACTGTTCGTCATAAAAAAGAGAAAATGCTGCGCCTGGCTGGCTTCGGGGATTCTGTTGTTGACAGGCTCGTTATCACCGCAGCAGGTGACACTTCCGGAACTGAAATGTATTTCTCGGATAAGGAAGGAGCTAAGAGATTACCAGACGACGGACTGTAAGTAATACCTTCAGTGGCTTCAATGTTTAGTACTCTCTTACGTTACACACAGCTTATGCAGAAAAATTACCCCGCGGTTAAGTCAGGAATTTTCATCATTCTTGTTTTTAATTACGGTAGTGCCTTAACTAAATATGATATCGCGTTGCAGTTTTCGTCTAGTCTTCTAAGGAGCGCATTGTGGGAGATTTGCAGTATATTATTTCATTCTGCTTAAAAATTAGATGACATTCCAAGCTGTATTGCTCCTCTGCTCGTCTCTTTACGTGTGAACTGCAGCTGGCCACGTCACTGCAGGCTAGCTGTACCAGCTGACTGGCCAGTGCTGTCCAACTTACACGCTCCGGTGAAGCTGTTGTCTCGTATTATCACTAAATCGCTGTGCGCCTAACGCACATCACAAGACGTACCATTATTATCGTACTAGACAGTACTCGAGACAACTTGGTTGCAGTCCCAAGTGAAACGAAAATGTAATGAGGCTCCAGCAATCGCGGGAGAATACATAGTGCAATGTTTACATCAGGTTGATTCTTATAATGAATGGATTATAACAAAGAGTAGTGCGCTCTTGTTGAATGGCTCTGTGTGATGAATCAGGAATGGAACACCCGACGTATTGGCACTTCACAATCACTTTGTAACTGTTAATTCCACACAAAATAATTGAAATATATCCTGTGGAGTCGAGTACGTGGCCACAGTTTGCAGTTCATGTGCCTAATTGTCATGCGCAGGTAAGTGCAGTTCCGTTTGCTTACACTGGTTGCATTTTGTAAGAACAGCAGTGACTATTAAAAGATAGACGACTTTCACATAATTTATAACATTCAAGAAATCGCAGTATCTCTGCTAAAAGATTCTCCCTTATTTTTGTTTCCAGTATTTCCACCATGTTCTACCATCTGGGTCTCAAATTGACGTTGAAATTGCTACGCTGGATACAAGAACGGCTCAGAGTAATTAAATAAACCATGAACGTCCGAAGAGACGGTAACGATTATGTATGCCACCAAAGCTTCGTAAACAAAATTTGTTGTCCCACGTTATTTGTGTGCGCCTTGGTCGCCTTCGCGCAAAAGTCGCACTTTCTGTGTGAAAACAAAAGTTGTAAAACCCAGTAAGTGTCACCACCTGTACGAGAGTGCTTTAATATTTAAATTTCCGGAATTTTGGGAAATGCCTTGTCAGCGATCACCGGGCATTGCTTGAAGATGGGGACCAGCCATAGAAAACTTCTAAATGCGATCGGTGATACTCCAGCGAATACTTAATTTCTGCACGATTTTTCGCCAACAAGATCTACTGTCGAAAATTCGTGCAGAACGAAAGAGTGAGGCTGGCAGAACACCCGAGAAGAGTTCAGAATCTCTGGACGTATGTCAAACTTGGCTTCCTTCCCTCAGGAAGAAACCGCTGACAGCAGCAGTCGCTTTTGGTGTTGATGGCGGACACGGCGCCGCGCAGTGCCACTCGGCAGGCCAAATGGAAATCGATCGCCCTTTGTTCATCTCGTTTACGCGCCGCTGCGGACGCGCCGAAACTTGCCCCCAATACTATTTGCAGATTTTGTCCGGATTATCTATGGAAGTAGAAGAGAAACTGGCAAAGGAACGAAACTTCCTGACTGTGTGACAGCCATTTGGGAAATCATAGCACCAGGTACAGACAATACAGCAACCATAGCACGATTATGAAAAAGCAACAGAAGTCTGTTCAACAACAAAGATCTTTGAAATTGCGCTGGTTATCCTACCATTTCGTGGTAACACGTTAAATTAGACCAAGACAGGAGAAGAAAAGTTTTGTAGTTGAGGACATTTCAACTGGTCAGAGTATGACACTTAGCTTGCTAAATTTTTACAAGGGAAGAACGAATGTCGATTTGAGTGTGTAAGTGCTTCGAGAAATACGATAGTGAATGAAACCCTACAAGCGAGTAATGGGAGATACTACACTCATGATCATCAATTAAGGATAATTGCAGAATGTGGTGCCACACAGCGTGGCACTACACAAAACTGGCGCTAATAGCATAGGCACGTAGGCAACTCACACGACACAGATCTGTAAGTCCACGGTATTGGTGATACGTTGTGAAAACCGTTCCGAAACACATGTGCTACAGAACACCACTGTTTCCTGCGCATTTACCCCGACATCAAAATGGGATATGATCACCATGCACAAGAACACAGGCCGCACAACGGGTTGACATATTCTGGATCAGGTGGTCGAGCAGCTTCTGAGGAATAGCCTCCCATTCTTGCACCAGTGCCTGTCGGAGCTCCTGAAGTGTCGTAGGGATTTGAAAACGTGCAGCGATACGTCGAGCGAGAGCATCCCAGACGTGCTCGGTGGGGTTTAGGTCTGGAGAACAGGCAGGCGACTCCATTCGCCTGATATCTTCCGTTTCAAGGTACTCCTCCACGATGGCAGCTCGGTGGAGCCGCGCGTTATCATCCATCAGGAGGAAGGTGGGGGGACCCACTGCACCCCTGAAAAGGACATACTGGTGCAAAAAGACGTCCCTATACACCTGACCTGTTACAGTTCCTCTGTCAAAGACATGCAGGGGTGTACGTGCACCAATCACAATCCCACCCAACACCATCAAACCACGAACTCCATACAGGTCCCTTTCAAGGACATTAAGGGGTTGGTATCTGGTTCCTGGTTCACGCCAGATGAAAACCCGGCAAGAATCACTGTTCAGACTATACCTGGACTCGTCTGTGAACATAACCTCGGAACACTGTTCTAATGACAATGTTCTGTGTTCTTGACACCACGCTTTACGGGCTCTCCTGTGAGCAGGGATCAGTGGAATGCACCTTGCAGGTCTCCGGCCGAATATACCATGTCTGTTCAGTTGTCTCTAGACTGTGCGTCTGGAGACAACTGTTTCAGTGGCTGCGGTAAGGTCCCGAGCAAGGCTACCTGCTGTCTGCGGGCACTGATGGTCAGATAGCGGTCTTCTTGTGGTGGTGTACACTGTGGACGTCCCATACTGTAGCACGTGGACATGTATCCTGTCTGCTGGAATCGTTGCCATAATCTTGAGATCACACTTTGTGCCACACGGAGGGCCCGTGCTACGACCTTGCTGAGTTTGACCAGCGTCCAGTCGCCTTAGTATTCTACCCCTCATAACGTCATCAATGTGTTCTTTGAGCCATTTTCAACACACACTCACCATTAGCCCGTCTGAAAACGTCTGCAAACTTACTCGCTGCACAGTACTCTGACATGCACAAACACACCTCTGCGTATGTGGACTGCTGCCAGCGCCAACGTACGACGACCGCAGGTCAGATGCACCACATGGTCATACCCCGAGGTGATTTAAACCCGCAAACCGCCCACCAGAGAGTTGTTTTGCCATGTATCAGCATTATCCTTAATTTATGAGCATGAGTGTAGTACAAGTTGCAATCGTTGGAAGTTGCGGGTGTTGTGGCAACGGTGATCACCAGTGAGGCTAAAGCAATTTTTGGCGTATCGCCGACTGATTTCAGCTAGTGGCAGAAGCGAACGATTTAAAACGGCAGACATACACAGTTTATGGTGATTAAACGATTCAGTGCAGAATAGTGTGTGTACATCAGATGCATCACCACTTAAAAAACGCTCTCCGTTGTAAATTACTAGATGAGGGCTACTCGGTATAGTTGATGAAGTTGTGATGGGGGACACATGTCCGGAAATGTGCTGTTCGGGTGTAAAATCAGTATGCGGGTCGGACTACTTTAAAATCACCCGCTTCGCGGCACGCACCCAGCCGAATGAACTCTGAATTTGTATGTTGTAGCAGCACCTGACAGGGGCAGTATATAGAGTACTCGTCCTCGGATTCTTTTCTACATGACGAAGGACTTCCTCTTCAAAGTGAGAGTAAAGAGAGTCCGTGGAACACCATAGCCTACAATACTAGTCTCGAACGAACCATTTCATCGCAGCCATTTTTGTAATCGGATGATGTTACGTGATGTCATAATTACAACAGGGACTGCCGTCGGCTCCCTCTCACCAGCTTGCGTGCGTACCGTAGTACCCAGCAGGGTAAAAAATATGTCGTAAACATCGGGAGTTTCATGGGCTCTTTAATAATAACAATAAAATTTGCTACTATTGTGCCTTCATCGCAGCCGCATTACTTAGTTCCTTAACCACTCCGCTCATCTTCATTTCTGGTAGAAAATCAGCGAAACTGCTCTTAAAGGTCGAGATGCAACCCTTCACCCTTAGGATAGGATTCAAGCCTACGAAAATAATCCACTCCGATTAAAAGCGGTTTATCGACGAAGGGATTGGGTCCTAATATTTCGTTTTGTAATATAACGCGACGAAAAGGTATTTGTGTGATGAAGCTTGGTATGTGTGTCGTTGTTTAACACAAGAAAATCAGAATACCACGTCATGTTACGGATATCCTCCGCCAAATAAATAATACGTGTCTTGTGTAATCCGGAGTGCTGCTTCTTAAGGCTGCCGTAGGTTCGTTCATCTTGATGTTACTGCATCGCCACTCACGAATCATACAATAGTAGAGATAAACTCCTGGAATTAGTGTTTCGCACGCTAGATGTTCGGTCGCGAACTGTGTGCGTAAAACTGAGTTAATAACACCGTCTCATGACTGGAGTAAGATTGACTTCAGACTAACTTAGATTGACCTCAAACTGAACTAAGACTGACTGACCTATGGCGGCGTACAAATCGCCTCTATTTATATGATTGTAAACAATTACTAACATTGTTACACATTAAATTTCAATATTTAACAAATAAAACTTTTACATACATCTTCCCAAATTACAAAGAAACTTCCATGAAACAAAATTGAATAATTTCATACAAAGACATGAAGGAATTTGTTTCTGTTTAAGACTATAAATTACATGTCTCATCATTTTACTTACTTAAAAGGATAATCAGGCTATCATTTTCAGGTGAGCAGAGGGATTAGTTTCATTGAATGAAAGTCCTAGATTCAATTAATAAATTTTGTGGGGTTAAAATTTTACATTTCTATATAGTCGTAATTACAATTACTAACACCAATTAAAACATGAATATGCTTAATTATCACGTCTTATTTCTATTAGTGATACAATTTGTTTTTAGCTATAATACATAAAATAGCTGTCTTTCGATGACTATAAATGTCGAACTTTAATCGTTAATTACTCCATAATTACAATAGCAAAATTATTCCTACCATGTGCCTGAAGTTTGTATAATTAATTGGGACGGTACATCAGCCTTTAATCCAACATGTTTCCTTCTTTCTGCATATTGTTGAGGCTCAACGTAAACAATCTCAAAACAATAGCTTAAATTACTGCAAATTACTAATTTGCTGCAAAATAAAATCTTTAGTGTATACGAATCCAGATAACCAGAAAAGACAAAAATCAAAGCAGCAGTTTAAATTTTTGTAAATTACTGATATTACACATATGCCCTCTTCGGGAGAGTGGGGACGAGACTGGAAAAGGATACAGGATCCCAAAAAGGGTTGTGGTATTAAAGTTTTCAAACACCATAGATATAAAGGGATAAAAGGGAAAGAATAAGTCCCGTCAACGATGAGGTCGTTAGAGACTGTGGACTAGCTTTAAATAGGGAAGGATACTGAAGAAAATAGGTTGTCGCTTTCAAAGAAACCATCAGGAAGTTGCCTGAAGTGATTTAGGGAAACCGCAGCAAACTTAAAGTTTGACACCCGGACATGAATTGGTAATTCGTCATTACAAACAATATTTGAAACGCAGAGTTTATGAAGAAAGCTATGTGACTGAGATTAATAATTGTAGCTGGGCAATGAGTCAAATTTCAGCACATTTAAGTGATTTCCGGTGCCATTTTTCACATCACCGTAGCTGTTTGCAGTTCCGTGGCATCTGCACTGCTTTTGCAGGGGCTTGCCAATCCTCTGTGATATCCGTAGAGCACTGTCGTGACAAAGGATAGTCTGGCAGTACTCTCTAAAAACTGCGTCAGTTGCTTACGTGATGTCGTCTACGAGAGGAGGTGCAAAGAAGCGAAAAGCAACACATCTTAAATTTTTCTACTGCTTGTAAGATTACATTCTAGCTGTATGTAGACCTGGCGATATTACTGATAAATTCGCTGTAATTTAAATTTTAAAATTATTTTTCGATTAATTTGTGTCAGCTTGTAAGAATAACTGGTTGCGTGGCTAAAGATATGTGGCTTTAGTCTTCTCTACATGCTGTACACGAACACTTTATAACAGAGGATGGCGAAGTTAGCATTTTTTAATTTATATTACATACTTTGTTGCTTTTCGTAAAACTGACAAGTAATGAACTTCCTGTGTGATGTGTCAGTACTACGCGTAGTTGCTGAAAATCCTCCGAAAACGATCATTGCATGCAATTGTACGTAGACTACTGGTGCTAATAGGAGTGGTACAGAATATTTTATCGTAAGAGAGACGAATCATAGGGTAGAAAAGTTACAAATTCAATGTTTCGACTCTCCGACTCTGTGGTGACGGTACAAGGAAGGTGATTGAAGAATACATGCTCATTATGTAATTACCGACGATGTGAATAAAATATGTTGACTTACGTATCGCAGAGAACGGAACTAAATGTGTTAGTTCTAAGTTAGCTGGCAGTACAGGGTGATTCAAAAAGAATACCACAACTTTAGGAATTTAAAACTCTGCAACGACAAAAGGCAGAGCTAAGCACTATCTGTCGGCGAATTAAGGGAGCTATAAAGTTTCATTTAGTTGTACATTTGTTCGCTTGAGGCGCTGTTGACTAGGCGTCAGCATCAGTTGATGCTAAGATGGCGACCGCTCAACAGGAAGCTTTTTGTGTTATTGAGTACGGCAGAAGTGAATCGACGACAGTTGCTCAGCGTGCATTTCGAACGAAGTATGGTGTTAAACCTCCTGATAGGTGGTGTATTAAACGTTGGTATAAACAGTTTACAGAGAATGGGTGTTTGTGCAAAGGGAAAAGTTCTGGACGGCCGAGAACGAGTGAAAATGTAGCATGCATCCAGCAAGCATTTGTTCGCAGCCCAGGAAAATCGACTCGCAGAGCTAGCAGAGAGCTGCAAATTCCACAATCAACTGTATGGAGAGTCCTACGAAAAAGGTTAGTTATGAAACCTTATCGTCTGAAATTGGTTCAAGCACTGTCTGCAGCTGATAAGATTAAAATAATCGATTTCTGTGATTTTATCCTTGCTCAAATGGAAACAGATGAATCTTTCGTTTCAAAAATTGTGTTTAGTGATGAAGCAACTTTCCACACTAACGGGAAAGTCAACCGTCACAATGTCTGTATATGGGGCACTGAGAATCCGCGGGAAACAACTCAGTATGAACGTGACTCGCCTAAGGTGAACGTTTTCTGTGCCATTTCAGCCAATAAAGTTTTTGGTCCCTTTTTCTTCGAAGGTGCTACTGTAACTGGACTACAGTATCTGGAGATGTTAGAGAATTGGCTGTTCCCTCAGCTCGAACAAGAAGCACAATAATTCATATTTCAGCAGGATGGAGCGCCACCACATTGGCACTTATCTGTCCGTAACTACCTGAACGTCAACTACCCGAGGCGATGGATCGGCCGCCAGGCAGCCCGTGACAGAGCACTTCATCACTGGCCTCCAAGAAGCCCTGATCTTACCCCCTGCGATTTTTTCTTATGGGGGTATGTTAAGGATATGGTGTTTCGGCCACCTCTCCCAGCCACCATTGATGATTTGAAACGAGAAATAACAGCAGCTATCCAAACTGTTACGCCTGATATGCTACAGAGAGTGTGGAACGAGTTGGAGTATCGGGTTGATATTGCTCGAGTGTCTGGAGGGGGCCATATTGAGCATCTCTGAACTTGTTTTTGAGTGAAAAAAAAACCTTTTTAAATACTCTTTGTAATGATGTATAACAGAAGGTTATATTATGTTTCTTTCATTAAATACACATTTTTAAAGTTGTGGTATTCTTTTTGAATCACCCTGTATATTGCCAGAAAACAAATGTTTTTGTTAGAATAGAAAAGTTTTCTTGGGGCCTCTTATTGCTTTAGTGTAACAAAACTACATCAACTGAATAAGTGTGAGGTGCATGTTATTTTCGTGTAATGAGAACATCCTGGGATCGCAACTGAATCCTGAGTGGCAGCAGAGGTGGTCTTTGTATGTACACTCTAACATTCTGCGTGGTGTCTGTTTGTTCTAAGTCGTGTCTCCGTACCACTTTCGCGCAACGACGCTCTGAGCGTGTTTTTTAGGGAATTGACTAGTTTTAACCTGGGACCTCTTGCTGGTAAGGAGACACCAGACCACACATGACATGTAAGAGTTCAGAAGAGTTCAGTGAGACTAGCGATGATATAATCAAATACTTAATGATTTCAGCGTCAGCTCCACTGTACTCCCAGTAAAAGAATCTTAATACTAACTAAATTTAGTGGAAGGGGTTCAAGGCTTTCCTATTTTTAGTTAGCTGGTAAAATAACGTCGAAAAAGCAGTTAAATTTACAATTGGAAATTTTATTCTACTCACAAAACATTGTTTATAAATTGCACTATTGATAAAAGGAAATTTTAATACAGGATGATAAAAACCAACTGCGTTCAACAAAAATGTGAACGAATATTCCCTGAGTGGGTTTCCAAGTTCTACAATGGATCGAAGGATAACCTATGCCATATCACATTTATAATCTAGGTTTAAATTAAGTTTCACAAAAGAGCAAACTATCAAAAATGGTCTACAGTGAACCTCAATTATCTTTAATTACTTATTTAACTTGTCGTAAACTACAGTGGCTGATGTGGCTTCTCAATAATTATGTAACAGAAAAATCATCGCGTTTCAGATTTTAACTTCAAGTAGCAAATGTGAATACCATGAGCTTTAATTGACGATCGACACTAGTATTACGCAAAAAGGGGATGTAACAGATGAGACTTCCGTAGTTCTGAGTGAAGCCTTATGCGCTTTGTGGCATCGCGTGCGTTCATTATCTTGCCGGTGGTTAGTCAGCGTCCGGGGGCGGCGGGCGGCGCAGCTCCACACACCTCGCCGTCTCGGAAGCAACTCCCTCTAACTTCTCATTACTTCAATTTCCCGAAGTTGGTTTAAGAAAAATGTATCTGGCTGTGTTTTTAACTGACCAATCAGGCTCTTAATGTTAACCTTAAGCTCCGCCTACAAAAATTCTGTCTATCCAATTAGAAACTTTATACTTTTCGTGGTGGGGCAATGTATTTAATCCAGAATGAGATTTCACTCTGCAGCGGAGTGTGCGCTGATATGAAACTTCCTGGCAGATTAAAACTGTGTGCCCGACCGAGACTCGAACTCGGGACCTTTGCCTTTAGTGGGCAAGTACTCTACCATCTGAGCTACCGAAGCACGACTCACGCCCGGTCCTCACAGCCTTACTTCTGCCAGTATCTCGTCTCCTACCTTCCAAACTTTACAGAAGCTCTCCTGCGAACCATGCAGAACTAGCACTCCTAAAAGAAAGGATATAGCGGAGACATGGCTTAGCCACAGCCTGGGGAATGTTCCCAGAATGAGACTTCCCCTAGACTTAGAACTACTTAAACCTAACGAACCTAAGGACATCACACACACACACACACACCCATGCCCGAGGCAGGATTCGAACGTGCGACTGTACAGGAGCGCGGTTCCGGACTGAAGCGCCTAGAACCGCTCGGCCACAGCGGCCGGCTCCTTTCTCCAACTGAGATTTTTATGAGCTTCGTGTGCTTAGACTCGTTTTCTTTTGCTCACTATAGTTTTTCATATAAAGATTTTGTACTTTCTGTTGCTTTTGTTCTCAGCATGTAAGGCTTTCGATTTTGGCGTTAGGTTTTCGGTGTTCTGCAAATAATGGGAGCAACTGTCTGTCGTCAAGATGTTTGTAATACACTGAGTACCTAAATGGAAGGTAAACTGCTGCCAAACTTTGCTATATTTGAATATTACTTCACAACGGTGTACATTTGTTCCGACTTTGTTTGGATTGTTACATCTGATTTAAAACATAACGTTATCGACAGTTTTAGATCGTGCGTAATATTTTAAAATAATTTTAACGATTCTGAAGTTACTCTGGCCTAACGATACTGACGCTGTTGCTTTGATGCTCGGTCTTGTTTCGGAGAAAAGCCAGTATGCAGAGCGGCACCGAAGCGTTTGAGGCGCGTCGCGTCTCCCAGGGCGTGACGCCGCCACGGCCAATCTGCGAGGCGCAGCTTCAAAGCGTCCCCCGGGACTCCTCAATGTTTAACAGCGCACTTGGCCGCGCACGCTCTTAAGCCTCGCGTTGACTTTACTGCCGCCGCCTCGTAAACACAGACAAGCTGTCGGCAAGCCTCGCCCGGCGCTACAGGCTGCAGCAGGCCACCGTCCTGTTGTCACCGAGGCTGCCTCTGCACTGTCGTTGCCACTGCGCACTAAGACATATCGTTTCAACAAATGGGTGGGACAGTTTCTCATATCATTATAGAGTATGTCATGTAACCGTATCGCCAAGAAACTGGGTCAAAATTTCTTCCATTGTGTTAAAGTTTCTATTCATAATAGAAGGGGCAGGCGGAAGGAAAATGCTAATCCTAGCTTTAGTAGGGACCACGCTGATAACTTTGTTTTGTTTTTAAATTTATCACATGCTGATAACAAGTAGTTCCATATGCACTGCTAGAAAATGCTGTCTACAATATAAAGAGTAGTTATAAATAAACTTCGGCTACCTGAGCCAGTGTATAGGGAAAACTATTTACCATACGGGTACCCAACTCTACGCCAACGGCCTTGCTGCTGTGGTAACACTGGTTCCCGTCAGATCACCGAAGCTGAGCGCTTTCAGGCTTGGCTAGCACTTGGAGAGTCACGGTCCGGGTCTGCCGAGTGCTGTTGGCAAGCGGGGTATACTCAGTCCTAGTGAGGCCAATTGTGGAGCTACTTGACTGAGCAGTAGCGGCACCGGTTATGAAAACTGACAACGGCTGGGAGAGCGGTGTGCTGACCACGTGACCCTCCGTAACCCCATGCGGTGACGCCCACGCTGCAGGATTTGCGTTGGTAGTGGTGTTAAGTGTCACAACTTGCCGTTAGGCGCCACTACTTGTACGGTGACCTAGGTCTGAAACAACAGCATCAGCACGTATTACAGTTGCAGGCAGTTAACATGGGTCTGTATAAGGTGAACAGGGCTTTCCTCGTAAAACGGTTCTATCAAAACAGCAATAGTGCTGCAGCTCTTTACGAGAATGGAGGCAGTAACGGTCTTCTTTCCCCGCCGGGTTGAAGAACATTGTTCGGAAGCTCGAATTAAATGGTACGGGGTGTTCAAAAAGTCTCTCCGCAGTGCCGTATGATTGTTAGCCGCGTGTTCCGTATAATTATTCACCTGCCTGGGTTACTTCCCTTCAAGTGGATTCTCCCAACATTTCACTGTTTCATTTATCTCAGCCAGCGTCAGTAGTATCGTTGGTGTGTGTGTGTGTGTGTGTGTGTGTGTGTGTGTGTGTGTGTGTGTGTGTGTGTCGTTACGTGTCGTTTAAGTTTAGTTCCTTTGTATCGTTTTTGTCACTGTTAAAATGCTAACCATTGAAGAACGTGTGTTTTTAGTCGAACAGATGTTCAAAGCTGACGGTAAATACAGTTTCAGTTCGTCAAACATTTAATTCAGGTTCCCCGGAGACAACACTTCTACATCGCGATACTGTGCGAGATTTGATTAACACATTTTGAAGCATCGGATTCAGTGACAGATGAACCGAGAAGTGGTCGTCCTAGCGTTTTGTCTGAGGATAAAATAATCGACATTTTCCGATAAAATGTCCACGAGTCCGAACAAGTTAGCAAGAAAACTCGCCCAGGAAATCGATGTTAGTCACGGAACGGCCCACACAGCTGTAAGGAAAAAACTAGAACTTTTCCCATACAAAGTGACAGCCGTGCAAGAACTTAAAAATACCGATCATGGCAAGAGACTGCATTATTGTCTATGGTTCAAAAATTTCGTTCAACTGACCTAACACCACCTGACTTTCTTCTGGGGTGCAGCGAAAGCAACTGTCTATAAAAACCGTCCAAAATCCATCGATGAATTGAAAACTGCAATATCCACTTTCACTGCTTCTGTTACAGAAGAAATATTACAGCTTGCGTTTGGAAACATCATTAGACGAATTGAATTGTGTATTAAGCAACAGGGGGGGGGGGGGGGGACACTTTCAACATTTAATGAGAAAATTTGTAAGTAAAAATGAATATTCATTAAATTAATAACTTGTATTTCACTGAGTTCATTTCGGTATATTCACTGCGGCATACGGCACGTTCGGCTAACAATCATACGGCACTGCGGAGAGACTTTTTGAACACCCCGTATTTTTGGGAATGACTACTGCGTGAGGGGAAACGGAAATTGCCCCACAAATTGTTGAGGTTACTACTGCCATGACTGAGAATGCTGGACGCAATGTGTGATCTTGTAGCACTGCACGAGCTCTATCGCGACTACTAAACATTTATTGGCCCACTGTTCCAAAAGTGCTGCGAACAACAGTGAAATGATAACAGTACAAACTTCCAGGCTGTCGTAGATGCAGATGGCCTTCACATTAAGCGACGTTTATATACTGGAAAGTAAACTTTGCACACAATTAACATATGTTACCTTGTCATGCGGATATTAAAATGTGTTTCTCTCAATGGTTTATTCGTTATTTCGCTTCCGCGTCTCCTTACAGATGTTTCCTCGAAGTTTCGTTGTTCTACGATCACTAATTTTTCCAGGGGGGCTCTCTAAAAGAGCGAAAGTTTACCACCACCCTCTAAATTTGTCGTATTATATTAACGTTCTTGTCTTTCAGTTTAATCAAACAAATAACAGCAGTAACGCAAAATAGTCTCTGGTGGGTTAGCACTTTCTTCTGTCTGTCACTTCAGTTTTGTACACACACACACACACACACACACACACACACACACACACACACACACACACACACACACAGAGAGAGAGAGAGAGAGAGAGAGAGAGAGAGAGAGAGAGAGAGAGAGAGAGAGAGAGAGATTTTTCTGCAAATACCAGTGACATTGAAGAAACAGTAAATTGGCCGCTTGCCGCTTTCAAAAAATTTTGTTGTCCAGTGCCTTGTTCGTTTATCATTAATACAGGGCAGCAGTTTGACATTTGGTTTTGTCCTTCACACATTTCCCTGGCTTTCATTGTACATTACGACCATGTCGCTCACGCAGCTGTTAAGAGAAACTCAGTTACTACTTTTCGATTACTAGATCACAAATTGCCCTCAATCACACACTATACAGTGGGTTGTGCAGCACACATGATGATATCGCAGTGGGCTGTTCGTTCAGTAGTTCCAAATATCACTGTTGCTATATCACTACGTATGAAGCATAATATGTTATACAAGATCCACATCAAGCAACAGGAGTGTGGAAGACTACTAAACTATTCGATGACTGTAGCGCACAAAAATTTAGATCCTTCCTGACAGATTGAAACAGTTTGCTAGAGCGGGACTCGAACTAAGTACTTTGTTTTCCGCGGGGTATGTTTTTACTGACTGATATGGTCAGGTCGCTAGTTGTGACTGAACAGCTAAGTGGTAAGAGCTTTACCCGCGATATACTAGGTTCCGGGTTGCAATTCCAGGCCGGCAAACAGTTCCCTGCCGGGAAGTTTCAAAACAGCGCACACGCCACTACAGAGTAAGATTCCTTCTTACATAAAACATATCTTCCGTGTAAGTAATGCCAGGCACTCATTAGACGATATACATGGTGAACCGAACTCGGTAGACAAAATGTTGGAGGTTTTGAGGGCTATTTTCTGATTTTTGGCAGTAGAACCGTGTTCTTCAATCGCTCATTAGAGTAATTGCATTTCATTTAATTTCTTGCTCTCATTCATTTTTGTATCTGTATTTCACTGAAAGTGGGTGTAAAAACAACACAAATGTCAACGGTATGTACTGTGTATCTCGTTTGCTCCAACTTGATTGTAACGATTGTCGCAGCCTCGGAAGTAGTACGCCAAATTCGCAGGGCTCTTGAACATGAAAGACAGTGTGTGCGTCGCTGCATATTGTGCCTTGATCATGATGGGTTCATATTTTTAACTATACCTGTGAGGGTATACGTATGCATTTGTTATTAATTGTACAATACGCTGGCATACACTGTGATAAAATTGAGCGTGTTTCACACGAGAGTTGCTGCATTACTCGGTTTTGTGTTGTACGTTTTGGTAACTGCATATTACAGGTTCTTTCACCGTTGTAGATCTGTTTCAAGAGAAACAGAGGAAACTGGAGCCACAAAGCTAATAATTTGTAATGACATTATTGCCCTGTAACGTAAAGAGTTACCAGAGACGGTGGGTTCCCCTTTTCAAATTTTGCGGAAGATGTCGCTGATTACGTGCAGAATTTTGTCGGGAGGGTTCTGGTTCATTATTTTGACATGAAAGCGGCAGTTCAACGGCGTCATGCAAGTGCGCGTACAGTAGAGGCACTGTCTCGGCCTGCGTGCTACTTCCGCCTTCCGCAGCAAAGCAGAGCGGCGTGCCTACGCGCGCCCAGATAACAGGTCCGCCTGACGCGGCGTGACGGACGGCTGCCGCGGTGTGCATTCCGCACAAGGCGGCTGCACGTTGCTGCTGCCCAGGGCTTAGGCCTGGATTCCTTCAGCAGAAACTTCTGCATAATATGAGCAGAAACTTCTGCATAATATGAGCGCAGACAGGCCTTTACGAGCCCCGGACAAGTTTTGAGGTACAAATGGGTATTCTTTAAAAATAATTCCTCCTGTTTCATTATGCACGATGGCGAAATACGAGACTCACCCCGCGAATACATCTGTAGAGGTTGACTTTTTCCCTGTCTGTGGTTTATTAGTTTCGTCGTCGCTAAAAAGATTGCATTAAAGTGATGATTAGGTTTAATTAGTGGTTAAGTGGTGTCACGTGTGGTCGCTACCTCTTAAATTGGAACCAGATCCGGAGAAAAATATCTTAATTAAAAGAACTCATAGTAAATACATAGAAATCTCGGAATTGTATCCAATGATGAAAAATATCATTGTGTGGCTTTAGGGGAATTACTACAATTATATCAAGAAGAAAGGATATGACAGCTTCGAAGAATCCCAAACATATTTTGAAAAGGAATACTACAGAGCGTACGCATTAAAAGATCATAAAGCGCGATTTGCGAATATGTTAAACATCCTCTTCCAAAAGCAAGCTATAGGATAAAAGTTCGAAGCGCCTAGAATTTTTGTTACGGAAAGGGATAGGGAGGTGGTGATAAAAGGTAGAGTATAGGTGTTGCGGACGAAGTGCAGTGGTGAGTTGTGACTTCATTGGGCCTCGAGGCTTCCATGGTAGCTGTGGAGGCCTCAGCAGAACTCTGAATGCCATCCCTCTTACGAATGACAAATGGATATCGCACTAATAAAATTGTAATGTTTGTGAAGATGCAAACAGAACCCTGAAAGATGATTAATAACCAAAATACATGTTTTAATAACCACTGTTGGCAGACACCTTCCTGCGCCAGATCTGAAGATGATCTGTAGGACGATCGGAACCGGAGCAGTAGTCATCCAGATGGTGTTTCTTTTCTTGTTACTTTTGGAGTAAATAATGATAAACGTATAAATCATAAAGAAGCGATTTTTAGTTTCCAGTTAACTATATACATGTCTATGAGGCGAGAGAGAGAAATTAAAGATCTAAAGAATATTGAGTTTTCAGCTTTCTAGAACAGCCTTGAAATTGGTGAAGAATGTTAGGAGGTAAAGGCTGTCGAAGAAGCAAAATTTTATTTTGAGGCAGAAGAAACACTTCTACTTCATCGTAAAGAATTATTATTATTATTATTATTATTATTGTTATTTCTTTACTTTCTCAGACGTTAAGTCTGGTTGAGAATGGTAAGTGACGCGGACCTTGATCAAGCGTCACTTCCTATTAACTGTACGGTATGTGTTATATTGCATTTAGGAACTTTCGGGTAATTGAACATGTATCAATAATTACGGATTTCTGTAGTTGTATATATGTGTTTGGATGTAGCTGTATTGCATTGATGTACTGGTGGATATTGTGTGGTATGACTCCTGTAGTTGATACTATAATTGGTATGATGTCAACTTTATCCTGATGCCACATGTCTTCGACTTCCTCAGCCAGTTGGATGTATTTTTCAATTTTTTCTCCTGTTTTCTTTTGTATATTTGTTGTATTGGGTATGGATATTTCAATTAGTTGTGTCAATTTCTTCTTTTTATTGGTGAGTATGATGTCAGGTTTGTTATGTGGCGTTGTTTTATCTGTTATAATGGTTCTGTTCCAGTATAATTTGTATTCATCATTCTCCAGTACATTTTGTGGTGCATACTTGTATGTAGGAACTTGTTGTTTTAAAAGTTTATGTTGTAAGGCAAGCTGTTGATGTATTATTTTTGCGACATTGTCATGTCTTCTGGGGTATTCTGTATTTGCTAGTATTGTACATCCGCTTGTGATGTGATCTACTGTTTCTATTTGTTGTTTACAAAGTCTGCATTTATCTGTTGTGGTATTGGGATCTTTAATAATATGCTTGCTGTAATACCTGGTGTTTATTGTTTGATCCTGTATTGCAATCATGAATCCTTCTGTCTCACTGTATATATTGCCTTTTCTTAGCCATGTGTTGGATGCGTCTTGATCGATGTGTGGCTGTGTTAGATGATACGGGTGCCTGCCATGAAGTGTTTTCTTTTTCCAATTTACTTTCTTCGTATCTGTTGATGTTATGTGGTCTAAAGGGTTGTAGAGGTGGTTATGAAATTGTAGTGGTGTAGCCGATGTATTTATATGAGTGATTGCTTTGTGTATTTTGCTAGTTTCTGCTCGTTCTATAAAGAATTTTCTTAAATTGTCTACCTGTCCATAATGTAGGTTTTTTATATCGATAAATCCCCTTCCTCCTTCCTTTCTGCTTAATGTGAATCTTTCTGTTGCTGAATGTATGTGATGTATTCTATATTGGTGGCATTGTGCTCGTGTAAGTGTATTGAGTGCTTCTAGGTCTGTGTTACTCCATTTCACTACTCCAAATGAGTAGGTCAATATTGGTATGGCATAAGTATTTATAGCTTTGGTCCTGTTTCTTGCTGTCAATTCTGTTTTCAGTATTTTTGTTAGTCTTTGTCTATATTTTTCTTTTAGTTCTTCTTTAATATTTGTATTATCTATTCCTATTTTTTGTCTGTATCCTAGATATTTATAGGCATCTGTTTTTTCCATTGCTTCTATACAGTCGCTGTGGTTATCCATTATGTATGTATCTTAATGAGTCTCCTTGGTATATTCCACGCTTAATCTGTATTGGCTGTGATGTGATATTATTTGAATTTGTTTGGATATTAAGTGTGGTTTTCCAATTTTTCATTACTATGTTTAGGAACTGTATCAATTTAGGATCTACTTTGTATATTTCCAATATTTGTAGTAACCATGAGTGGGGTACACTATCAAAAGCTTTTTGGTAATCAATGTATGCGTAGTGTAGCGACCTTTGTTTAGTTTTAGCTTGATATGTCACCTCTGCATCTATTATCAGTTGCTCTTTACATCCTCGTGCTCCTTTGCAACAGCCTTTTTGTTCTTCATTTATAATTTTGTTCTGTGTTGTATGTGTCATTAATTTCTGTTTAATGATTGAAGTTAATATTTTGTATATTGTTGGTAGGCATGTTATGGGGCGATATTTAGCTGGGTTCGCTGTGTCTGCTTGATCTTTAGGTTTCAGATAAGTTATTCCATGTGTAAGTGTATCAGGGAATGTGTATGGGTCTGCAATGTAACTGTTAAATAATTTAGTTAGATGTGAATGTGTTGAGGTGAACTTCTTTAACCAGAAATTTGCTATTTTATCATTTCCAGGGGCTTTCCAATTGTGAGTAGAATTAATTGCTTGGGTGACTTCATGTTGCAAAATTATCACTTCAGGCATTTGTGGTATCATCTTGTATGTGTCTGTTTCTGCTTGTATCCACCGTGCATGCCTGTTATGTTGTACCGGGTTTGACCATATGTTGCTCCAGAAGTGTTCCATGTCTGTTATGTTTGGTGGATTGTTTATTTTAATGTGTGTGTTATCTATTGTCTTGTAAGATTTCTTTTGGTTTGTGTTGAATGTTTGGTTTTGTTTCCTTCTAGGCCGGCCGAAGTGGCCGTGCGGTTAAAGGCGCTACAGTCTGGAACCGCAAGACCACTACGGTCGCAGGTTCGAATCCTGCCTCGGGCATGGGTGTTTGTGATGTCCTTAGGTTAGTTAGGTTTAACTAGTTCTAAGTTCTAGGGGACTAATGACCTCAGCAGTTGAGTCCCATAGTGCTCAGAGCCATTTTGTTTCCTTCTATTTTCACTTTTTTTGTATCTTCTGAGTCGTTTGGCTAATGCTTGTAATTTCTGCTTCTTTTCGTCTAATTGCTCTGTCGCTTCTTGTTGTGAGATTTTAACTAACCTTTTACGTTTTTTTTCCGAGATTTCATTTCTTATAAATTGTGTTAGCTGTCCGATGTCTTTTCTCAGTTTTTCTATTCTGATCTGTAGCCTGTGTTGCCATGCTGGTTTTGTGGGTTTTTTCTGTGTGTTGGTTGGTTCTGATCTCTGCCTAGTGTCTATATTTAGTGTAGTGAGTGCTCCTATATAAACCAGTAGTTGTAACTCTTCCATAGTTGTGTTTTCATTTATTTTGTTGTGTATGATTGTGTTGACAGTTTTTATTGTTGTTTCGACTTGTGGGTTATTTGGCGGTCTATGCAAGAATGGTCTAATGTCTGTATTTGTGTCTTTGTATTCTATATATGTCAGCTGAAATTTTTCTTCTATATCTAACATGTGTGTCACTTCGTGTTCTATTTGTGCTTGTTCTGGTGGCTGTCTTAATATTTCGTTTTCCTCTGATTGTTTAATTGGTGCGTGTTGTTCTTTGTTTGTTTGTTCTGGGATGTTTGAGTCCATTACTGTATTTTCTTCTTCTTCTTCTGATTGCACATTATTTTGTTCCAGTATTTGTTGTACTTGTTGTTTGATGTTTTCTAATTCTGACTGGGGTATCCTGTTATTTTTGATTATTACACGGATCTGATCAGCTAGTCGTTGTTCTATTAAAAATTTTAATTCTGGGTATCTGGTAATAAATGTTGTGTATACTTGTGATCTGTATCCAGTTGTGTTGGTTCCTAGGTTTGTTGCTTGGTAATAACAGAACGTGAGGTGTCGATTAACTTCATCTGACCATCTCATCCTCTGTCTTTGTTTTCCTTCTAGGGTGGTTGCAGGAAGCATATCCTGCAAAACACCTCTATTTGGATTTAAATCATTTTCCAGTTGGCTAGCAGTGTCGTTACCATTGTGGGCGGGCATAGGGTTCAAGCGTCGTCCCCGACCATGACGGCGCTTGTCCGAGGCTTCTTTAGTTCTGTCCTGAACCAACTAATCACACTAAAGGGGGGTTAGCCCTATTAGTGGTTTGTTCTTTTCGTCGCCTTCTATGACTGGCAGAACATACCGGAGGCCTATTCTTTTCCCGGGCCTCCACGGGTATTATTATTATTATTATTATTATTATTATTATTATTTTGAAGGTGAAGAAGCAGAGCTCAGAAGGCAGTCGTTGTTGAGCTACAGATGCGACTTAGAGGGAAAGAAGGAAACAAATGATAAAGGGGTAAAGTGTCATACTATGGATCTAAAGTTTCGGATTCAATCACCGGTGGTCAGTCTTAGATTTTTATTTGTCGCTTACCACTTTTCACCTCTCGCGGTATTTGTTAATGAGAAAATGTCGGGTGGCTCCGTGTTTCTGTCCACTTCAAACTTCTGGTGTCCCTATTTTGGCAGGTTGTCAGTCCAAAGATCGGATGAGGACAACGGCATACCACTTACAATGGTACATCAGCTAGGAAAGCACTGAGGTGCTCAACTGACTCTTCGGGTTGGTGACAACGTTACCTCAATGTTTATGGAGCAAGGATCCGAACTGATCAAGCTCTACGCAGAAATAATTGACATCGAGTGACTTGAGTGACGCTTGCCGAAATCAGTCAGGCTGTCGGTGGCGGGAATCGTCATCGACGGAATCGATGTTATCGGCAAATACCATCCTGTCGCGATCGACTTAGTTACGATAATGAAGTCAGTATGAAGAGGTCAGTGTTAGATTTTATCGGTAACAGAAGACAATGGGTACAAAAAACTGAGGTGTAGCGCACAGTTAAGTATAATATAAAGATTACAAACTTCTTTATTTCATAAGAAAGCGCCTCAGTGCGTGTCTTATTCTGAAAAGCTCTGACGTCTCATTGAAAACTTCTGTATGACACCTTAGTTGAAGAATTTGTAATTAGTGAGTCCTGATGTTCGTTGGACAGGAAGCTGCTTCTGGGTATGCAACTGTCTCTTTGACTGCAATATAAAATGGTAAATGCCAGGCGCTGTAATATCTTTTATAGTTTGTCCATTTCAGTAGCATTAGAACTCGATAAAGAATCTTTCGTTACCAACAGCAGCTTCCAACAAATAAGTTCATACTTTAATGCATCTAGAGTCGTTCTCGTAGCTATATAGACGGGTCTTTGTAGTTGGAGGTATATTGACCACCGCTGAATGGTAATAAAGCAAACTGCGGCGAAATCTCTGTTGTGCTGATCGAAATTTGTTACTTGTCTCGCACGTAATTTAACTTACAAAAGAAATTAGTTACCTTAACAAGCAGACTAGCAAAACAGTGATAGTTCTTTCAGTTACTGGAGTCTCTTCTGATTTCAGCAGAGTACTTTCACAGAACCAGTCACTCCTCACTGAAATCTTCCCCATGGGAGCCAACTTGAAGGACTTCTGTACTCATGCATTCCAATTTGGAAAATAGAAGATACGTTCGTTGTTGTGTAAATAGCTGGGACATTAGTTGAAGTCTTTGTCTAGCTGCTATAGATATCGGGTGACATCAGTAAAAGTATTTGATTTCCGTCTGATTTCATTCTGAAGTAGATGATGATTTGCGTCCTCTGTGAAACATCGATCGTTAGTGGTTTTTTTTTTCTGTTTCCCGTATAGCTGAAGATGATTTTTCCGCACGACGTTATGACTGGCGTAGGTTTTGTTAGTGTCACAAACATATTTGTAGCATAGTTAGGCTCTTGGCAGTGCTATGTTCTTGGTTGCATTGTTTGTTTCTTTCTTGTGCCTATGAAATTATTCTTGAGTACAGTTACTAAATACTAGCAGAATATCCGGAATTGCGCTGGTATGTATTTATTTCAATTCTATTAGACCACCACCTTCGTCCTCTCTCTGTCCGTCTCCGCTGCCTCCCCCCTCTATCTGCCCGTCTACTCCCTTTCCTTTCTCTATCTTCTCCTTCCCTCAAATCTTCTGAACTGTATGTCATACAAAGATAATATTCTGTAGGTTCATTCGACACCTGAAAAATATCACGAAGTAATAAATAAAAGTCATGCCGGACGCGACAATGAACAGTGAAAATGTAGTAAGAGAGAATTTTTTTTTTTTACCTTTCGTCATTATATTATGGAGGGGGGGGGGGGTGCTGCCAGCGAGTAATAGTCCTGTAAGGGTTTCAAATTACGTGTAAAGTTCGTCGCAATTCATTAAATGCACCCATCCTCATAGATGGGATGAAAAAAATCCAGGTATTAGCGCTTAGTGCCCTATACTCCTCTCTCACCCCCAGCCACCATCTTTTTGACAGACAAGCTGTTTGTACCCCCATAGAGACTCTTTCCAGACAGTAAGTGATACAGGTACCAAGTTTGTGTGAAATTGGACCAGTGGTTTTGGTAGTGATGTGTTCGGGCCCAACTCGCTGAAATTATCATTAAAAAAACCAGAAAAATCCGTCTAGTAGTTACGCTGATTAGCATTTTCAGAGACAGTTAAGTTTTCCTGAAACTTTATATCAAGATACTTTTTTTTTTCAGTGATCTGATTGTGATGAACTAAAATCTCTACGCTGCTCCAACCTGCTAAAACACTATGAAAATTCTTCCGTTAGTTTTGGAGATTAGCATGTTCAAAGACAGATATATCGGTTTTGCAAAGTTATTATTAGTACAGATGACAAAATCAATGTCGTGTGAAGGTTACAAGCTTCTCGGATTGCGAAACCAATGTCTTTATAAATAAATATTTCGGAAAAACTGAGAGAGATGAAATTTTCAATTTAATCGATACTTGGAATCCGTCACTCACAAGGGGTATGTCCTATCTTCAATTTGATCCTCACTAAACCCTCTACAATGCAACTCCTCGAAGTTCGTCGACATCGTTTTGTAACTCCGCATGTGTGTGGTGTTGCAGGCTTGTTTGTTTTCAGAAAAACGTGTCGAGAATTGACACTGAAAAACAAAGAACTGCGAGACCCTGGTGTAGTATTCCAAAGACGATTAACCGACAGAAATAGTACATAAGTTAAAAGCGCCAGACGAACTGGGGATCAAGAGAGAGGACATGAAACTGTAAAACCGTAAAACAGCAACAGAGGATGGCATTAGCTGAACTGCTAGGGAAAGCTGGACCAAATACCAGCAGAGAAACAACAAATATCATTGCAAGATAAATGGGAGACAGAGGTAATACCGGTAGACAGGAGGTGCGGAGTTGTACGCCCTCCACATAACAAAGGCGGTAGGACAGATGTTAGTTATAGAGGGATATGTTTAGTGCCCATCACATTCAAAATCCTATCACAACGTCTGCTAGATGGGTCAAAGTACCATCTGGAAAATCAAGATAGGACAGAGAAAATAGAAATGAAAAGATGAGTAGTCGGCATTCTGGCCGACTGGAAACATCTACAGTAAATCAAGCTTACTACGTAGAAGTGAGACATTAAAATACTGTCGTGAAACCAAAAACTTTACACGCATCAGAACAGTTGATCATGGTTCGGAAAGGAAAACTAGAACATGTCAAGAAACTACCGAGAAGAAACATCAGAAAAATACCAAGACAAGGTAAGACATAAGGAGGCTTCCGATTGTGGAGTAGACAAGAGACCGAACACACATCTAACGTAGTACGTGACTGACATTTTACGTGCATAGCTAGAGAATGCCGGACATGGGACAAACGAAACAGATGTTGGAATACACAGAAAGCATTAAGAGTAAGAAATGAAGTGGATCACCGTCGGCACAAAAACACTGACTGATGCTGGCATGACACTGTGATATCTTAAGACAGAGAAAACAGCCACTTCGCTCAGCCCTCAGTACTCAGTCTTGCTTCTGCAGCGAGTTACGCTTCTGTAATTTTTAGAATGGTTAACGCTTAACCGTAAATTGTACACAGATGTAGCACTTGATCTTGATTGTTGAGAGAACTGGCCATCCATTTTCGTCTTCTGAAATCATTTAATTTTGTTTTAGCCGTTCAAGAAGGGTATTTCTCCTATGAGTGCGTCACGATGTTGCCTCTCATGGTATGTGCCACACCCGATAACAAGAAAGCAGTTGGCTATTTTTGATGTTGAATCTAGGCAGGAAACACGCGTAATAGTTACTCTCTCCGCACCTACAGAAGACAACAGCAACAGTCGAAGTATAGTGCACAAAAATTGAATCAACTCGGTTGAAAACTCGAAAAAGTATCAACATTCACGCCGAGAAATCGTATTAATGGTCGTTGTAATTATTTTAATAAAGTTCATATGCTGTGTGTGATAGGTATTATCAATCTCGGCCCAGAATAAAAAGAATAGTGCTTTATTGATCATTCAATGAACTTTCTTTGTGCCTTCGGGTTGGGTATATCGTGCTTCACCTCTGACATATCCAGAGGGAAAATTACCCACATGCAACAGAGTAAACCAGTGGGTATCCTCCGATTGATTTTGCGTCGAGAGAACAGCTAATATTGGAGGCTTGGGCGCGCAGATTTATGATGAGCCCTGTACTTATACCATATTAATTATCTGACGGTGTGAATCGAATAAAAGCTCCCGCACGGTACAATGTTCTGCCACTGGGGAGCTACCGAATGTTATAATTGGGTAATTACGACGCTGCTGTTGGAGTAATTGGTACAAATTAGCGGTTTGGGCTTTTAATGCGGTTTCGCATTGCGAACATGACAATTACCGGCAACTGCGCGCTGGGTGCAGGAGCTTGACCGCAGCCGCCGTTCCCACGCTGCCGTCTCCGGTACTTCAGCACTGGGCAACCCAGTCCACTCATTCCAATGTGTCACCTTCCTGATGACAGCGGGGTGCTCTGAAGATTACCATGCAACGAAGGTTGCTGTGCAATGAAATAAGGCTTGAGAGTCGAGAGCAAGACTGCAGCTCAGATACACACGTTTGCGGGCAGTATTCTGCCGGTGGAGCAAGTTCAAAGAAGATAGACATGAATTGTTGCACGAGATTTCCATGACGTCTGAACCTGTAGGAGGGAGCTACGTACGAACTAAAACTGTAAATTACTTCGGTACTCATGTTCGGATAGTCAGCAACCAAATGGTTCAAATGGCTCTAAGCACTATGGGACTTAACATCCGAGGTCATCAGTCCCCTAGACTTAGAACTACTTAAACCTAACTAACCTAAGGACATCACACACACCCATGCCCGAGGCAGGATTCGAACCTGCGACCGTAGCAGTCACGCGGTTCCGGACTGAAGTGCCTAGAACCGCACGGCCACCGCGGCCGGCAGTCAGCAACCAGAAAACTGGCCGCAAAGGGGGAGGAATTACGTCGGGCGTTCAACAACGAATGCAACACTTCTTTTTCTCGGCCAATTGCGGTTCACAAAATACGGAATTTGTTTTGGTACATCGCGGAACATTCCCGCTTCATCCCGTATGAAGTTCCTATAGATGCCAGTGCTATACATAGCCTTCAAAATGGCGTGAGTAATGGAGGTGCGCTCCAGGCAGACAGCTCCCATTGAGTTTCAGAGCATCATGGATATGCATATTTTATTTATTTTATTTATTCGTCTGGCTAGGTCCCCAGTCGGGCAAACCGTTCGCCAGTTGCCGGTCTTTCAATTTTACGCCACTTCGGCGACCTGCAGTCGAGGACGATGATGAAGATGATGAAAGCACAACACCCAGTCCCTGGGCGGAGAAAATTCCCCGACCCAGCTGGAATCGAACCCGGGCCCAGACAGTTGGCAATCCGTCACACTGGCCATTCAGCTACCGCGGGCGGATAACAGATATTCATAGACACTTGCAGAATGTCTCCGTAGACCTGGCAGTGAACCAAAGCATGATGAGTCCTTGGGCGAGGTTTTTATTTTATTTTATTTACTCGTCAAGTTCCGTAGGACCAAATTGAGAAGCAAATCTCAGAGGTCCTGGAACGTGTCAGTACATGAAATTACAACATAAAGGTAATAACAGATAAAATAAATGTTCATGAACCTTAAAAAATTCAGTCCATAAGTTTACTTAATTTTTCAAGGAACTCCTCGACAGAATAGGAGTGACCCATGAAGAAACTCTTCTGATTCGATTTGGAAGCGCGTGGATTACTGCTAAGATTTTTGAATTCGAGTGGCAGCTTATTGAAAATGGATGCAGCAATATACTGCACATATTTTTGCACTAGAGTTAAGGAAGTCCAAAACAAGTGCAGGTTTGATATCTGCCGAGTATTAACAGAGTGAAAGCTGCTTATTCTTGGGAATAAAGCAATACTGATAACAAGAAACGACAGTAAGGAATATACATAACGAGAGGCCAATGTCAAAATACCCAGACTCTTGAACAGAGGTCTAAAAGAGGTTCGTGAACTAACACCACTTATTGCCCGAACCGCCCGTTTCTGAGCCAAAAGTATCCTTTTAAATGGGAGGAGTTACGCCAAAATATAATACCATACGACAGTAGCGAATGAAACTAGACAAAGTATACTAATTTTCGTGTCGAACTTCTGATACCGTTCGAATAGCAAAAATGGGAGTATTAGGTCTTTGAACAAGACCTGAACGTGGGCTTTCCACGACAGCTTACTATCTATCTGAACATCTAGAAATTTGAACTGTTCAGTTTCACTAATCATATGCCCGTTCTGTGAAATTAAAATGTCAGGTTTTGTTGAATTGTGTGTTAGAAACTGTAAAAACAGAGTCTTATTGTGATTCAGCGTTAGTTTATTTTCTACAAGCTATGAACTGAGGTCATGTACTGCACTATTTGAAACCGAGCCAATGTTGCACAAATCATCATTTACTACCAAGCTAGTGTCATCAGCAGACAGACATATTTTAGAGTTACCCGTAATACTAGAGGGCATATTATTTACATAAATAAGGAACAGGTGTCTGTCATCACACAAGATCGCTCAAACCTGTCCGATCTCCCGCGTGACGGCGGGTCGCGCACAGCCGTGACTCCTGCAATGTTGGAACGTGCGGACACTCTCATTCGAAGTGATCGACGGATCACAAACACCTTGCTGCACAACTGGACGTCTCTGTTGGTAGCGCTGACACACTCGTCCACCACTTACGGTACTCAAAGCCGTGTGCTCGCTAGGTTCTTCGCCGCCTAACAAAAGACTGTAAAAGAGCAATGAAGGACCGTCTGTGCGGAATTCATTGCGCGTTACTTGACTGATAGTGCCAATTTTTTGTCCAACATGATCACAGGCGATGAAACATGGGTTCATTGCTTCCAACCGGAAATAAAACGGCAATCCGTGGAGCGGCGCCACACCAACCCTCCAGCGAAGAAAAAGAGGTCCCAGTAAAGTCATGGCGACCGTCTTCTACGAGGTGTGGCTAGAAAAAAACCGGACTAGTACTGGAAAAACAATAAAACGAATGCAATAAGGCTGAAAGTCGCGTGGCCTGTCACGTGACTCTCGCTCCGCCTACTGCTCGAGTTTCATCTGCCTCCTGCACTCAGTCTGCCCGTGGCGTCTGTTTTAAGTAGTTGACGTTTTGTCTGTGCGTCGGAAAATGTTGAGTGTACAGAAAGAACAGCGTGTTAACATCAAATTTTGTTTCAAACTAGGAAAATCTGCAAGTGAAACGTTTGTAATGTTACAACAAGTGTACGGCGATGATTGTTTATCGCGAACACAAGTGTCTGAGTGGTTTAAACGATTTAAAGATGGCCGCGAAGACACCAGTGATGACACTCGCACTGGCAGACCATTGTCAGCAAAAACTGATGCAAACATTGAAAAAATCGGTAAACTTGTTCGACACTTTCCTTGTCAACTCCTGTTAACTCAGACACTGCTCTGATTGTTAAACGGCGATCTTGTCGAACAACTTTACCGATTTTTTCAATGTTTGCATCAGTTTTTGCTGACAATGGTCTGCCAGTGCGAGTGTCATCACTGGTGTCTTCGCGGCCATCTTTAAATCGTTTAAACCACTCAAACACTTGTGTTCGCGATAAACAATCATCGCCGTACACTTGTTGTAACATTACAAACGTTTCACTTGCAGATTTTCGTAGTTTGAAACAAAATTTGATGTTAACACGCTGTTCTTTCTGTACACTCAACATTTTCCGAAGCACAGACAAAACGTCAACTACTTAAAACAGACGCCACGGGCAGACTGAGTGCAGGAGGCAGATGAAACTCGAGCAGTAGGCGGAGCGAGAGTCACGTGACAGGCCACGCGACTTTCAGCCTTATTGCATTCGTTTTATTGTTTCACCAGTACTAGTCCGGTTTTTTTCTAGCCACACCTCGTAGAACTCTGAAGGGGTTTTCCTGTTTGATGTCCTCCCTCATGGTGCAACGATCAACTCCGAGGTATATTGCGCTACATCTACCTGGATACTCTGCAAATCACATTAAAGTGCCTGGCAGAGGGTTCATCGAACCACCTTTAACATTCTCTATTATTCGAATCTCTTATAGATAGGAAATTGAAAAAAACGACTTCAGCGAGTTCGTCGCCACAAAAATGCAAACGAACTTATCCTCAATGACAATGCAATATCTCGTACAAGTCTGCGCACCCGAGAGGAACTCACAAGACTTCACCGAACTGTTCTTCATTCACCATACAGCCCGAATCTCGCACATGCCATCTGCTCCTCCCAGTGAAGGATGCAGTCCGCGGGAAGCAGTATGTGGATGATGGGGAGGTTACTGATGCAGCAAGACCTCGACTCTGACGTCGACCAGTAGAGAGGAAGGATAAGGTGATGCAAAGTCGTCGCATAGAACGGAGATTATGTTGGAAAAATATGGTTTTGTAGCCAAAAGAGGGGAATAATACGGTGTATTGGAAACCTAAATGAAACCAACATGCCTTCAGAAGCAGAATGTGTTGCATTATTTACTGAACACGCCTCGTATGTACCAACCAAGTGCCGGTTCTCAGTACTAATTTCGTTACGGAATTTGACTCTGGGTGTACTTAGTTTTGTCCTTCATTTCTTTAATGACGTTTCTTGTGTTTATAACGATCTTCATAACCGATAATATTAAACTGGAGACTGTTCAACTTTACACGAATGATAGACATAGGCATGGGACAAGTTCTAGAATATTGCTTAATTGTGTGGGACCAATATCAAATAGTCCTATCTGGGAACGTTGATCTTATAATGAGAAGAGTAGCGCTTATGGTCATAGGTTTGTTTGACCGTGGGAGAGCATCGCTAAGATGCTGAAGAAACTAAACTGGCAGATTCTTGGAGACACACGCCAATTGCATATCTTCAAGAGACAGTATTACGTAACGGATCTTGCGACTTCACAAATATCGCTTCCGTAGGTATCACAAACGCAAGAGAAGACTTACACCAATCGCACATTTAAGCAGTCATTTCTCCTGTGCTCCATATGCGAATGGAACCTGAAGAAACCTTTAAACGTGGTAAAATGGGAAGTCTTCTCAGCCATGCCCGTCACTGGTTTGCAGAGTATAACGGTAGATATTGTAGCTGCACGAGACTAATCACGCACTTAAGCTGCAATCTCTTTACCTCTTGGTTCAGTTCAAAGGAGCATGACTTCAAAACACCGTGCTGATTTTGTAAACCTCACCTTCAGTAAAAACAATACTGGATCCATTGCCTACAATTGTCAGACAACGAAACTCAGTCGTCTCGTAGAGGCTTCTTTAAATGTTCTATTAAAGCTTCAGAACAGCAAAGTTTCCTACCGCAGAGTAGCTGCAGAGAACTTCGTAAATCATTACTGCAAGCGTCGCCTTCTCTAAGGTTCCACGAAGATCAGACGAAGCAGGTTTTTGGTCTTCGCCTTACTGTCTGTTATTCCCCCATCTCTCCCTCCCTCCCTCCCTCCCTCCCTCCTATTACAACAACAACGCCTTGGCATCCTTCCCCTTCCATCCACCATCCACTTGCCCACTTTCTGTACGCTGGCCCTCTCGACAAAAGTGTAGCTTGCACTGTTCCATAAATTGTGTACCCTATTATACGTAGATACTGATCGTACCGGACAGATGTATTACTGCCTTACACATTCATGTCGCTTAATGACCGCAACTGTAAAATTTTATGTCTTTAGATTCTTTCAGGACGCGTAGCCATTTATTTTTCCCCTAGACCATTCGCAAATATAGCTAGAGCAGACGTCAATAACATCGGTGCACTACGTATCCTAACTCAAGCACCATTCAGATATATGTTCTGCCTCGTTTCTAGTTATGTGTTGAGTTGTCTCTCTCGCTTTTGCCACTTGCAGTGACTTCTGACGTTATGCTTGCAGGTCAGCCTGTCCATTATAAACTGCTCCTTGTCGAGAACTTCGCAACTGTATTTTTGAGTGTCTTACCCGTCTCTTTGAGCAGGACAGTCAGCTAGTGTTGAAGGGCCGCAGTCAGCGTATGCGACAGATAATTTGGTGTACCCTAGACTAGGAGACTCTGCAGCGGGTAGAAGTATGTATAAGTCTGACAAGTGCCGCAGTGCGCGTGCGTCTTCTGCGGTTTATAATGTATTACGAGAATAAATGTACGTTCATATCAAACGCCGTGTTGCTGTAATTCATTAGACAGGAAAAAATAGGATAACACGGAGTTCCCTCGTACTATATTCTTAAAATACAAATGTGCACATGCAAGACCAGAGGCCTGAAAATGAACTGCGTACATTAAGTTTTCGCATAACCTGACGGAGAGTATTTATGTTCACTGCTGCGTAGTTGAGGAGCAGTCCCCGCGGTGGCACCACCTGCTGGGAAGCGGTAGCGTAACAACCTGTTTGTAGAGAAGACGCCACATTCATTGCGACACCGCCACAAGCACAGACACCACCTGCACCTTGTTTACATACACTCCGCCAGAAAGAAACGCTCTTTCTGTGAAGCCCTTTTAAAATACTTCTGCGTCAAAGGCAAGATGACTGCTAAACGCTAACTCCTCGCAACCTCATTGTGACTTGAGAGTATGCAATGTATCCAAACTAAAAGTGCGGCAAAATGCAATGCAACATCGCGAAGAGAGAGAATTATACAGAACGTCAAATGTCAAGGCACTGCAGCAGGTACGTCTCGGCGACTGGGCGCTGAAGACCTTGCTGTCGTGCGCCCACCAAACCCCTCTACTACCACTACTACTACTACGTCTCGGCGACTCCATAGCCCTCGTTACAACCAAATTACATTTTGTAGCGTCCTTGTTACTTATTCGCAGAAAGCCCCATCTCCTTCTGCCTCTGCGATGCGCGCGCGTGAAGGTTAACCTCATTGTTGTATTAGGAGCCAGGCGTGATGTAAGTAGCCTACTCCACAACCAGTCTAGACTTTCTGAACAGAAGCTACGAACGTATGTGATTTAGTAGACCGAAGCACAGAAACCTCCAATTCGGTTTTCAAATGCCATACTATTGCATTTCAACAATAAATTCAATTGGCTCCTTCACCATAGTGCAGTGCGTTTTTTGGGTACACTGTCCCGAATGACTATAGAGGTAAAGCGTGCTGAATTACTTTTCCATTAGCCCGACGAATAAGAGTTAGAGCCTCCGTCGTACAAACTCTGAAAAAACGTAACTTTTCCTCTGGAGAGAGAAACTTCTTTCTTCCCTTAAAAATATTGCTATAGTCTCGCCTCGTATCCGAGAGACAGAAATTAAGTCACACTATTGCTGTATATTTCTGTTAAATGTGTCTTCTAAAATATGAACAGTATCTCAGATTTTCCGAGTGTTGAGATAAATGTGTCGTACTTAATGGTTATTAGGGTGTAATTTTTATTTCAGAAAGCCGTTATGAACTGAGTTTTACGAAAAGTTGACACTTGTAGTCGAAATATGTCCGTGAGCGCAGACTGCACCGCCATTTTACTTAAGAAAAAGACAATCTTCAAACAGGAATACGCTTTTCCTTACAGATTCGATCTTGCAGTAGCCACTATGTCGTGCTCCTAACTCTCGTGAGTGAGTAGCCTTTACTTGTGTGCGTGTTATCGTGAACACAAACCCGGGAATGTGAACAGACGACCCAAATGAACTACTGAGCTTAAAACCACATCACTTACATGTGGTCAGTGCAAACAGTTTTTTTAAAAAACGTAACTGTACAAAAAACTAACGTCGACTTGTATAAGAATGCAACCTGAAACACACGAAATTTCTGCACTGACATATGGCCCTGGTAAAACAAAGAAACTGACCGAACCTACATTGTGCGAAGGAAACGAAACACGTATTATAAATATCACGTCCAAAATGAAGTACTGGCAGAAGCAGCAACACAGCAACACTGCGCAACAGCTAAAAAAAATGCTGCTAAAAACTAACTATAGTTGGTCCAGGAAAATTGGGTTCATAATCTTGACACGGAATGCCAATGAAACACCTGGCTGAACTTTTAAGTACAGTCATTTGATTTAGCAAGGAACTCATCAAAGAAAACAGTTGTAGACATTAATATGAAAATTCATTTAATCGAGTAACTTCCATAGTACAGCAAGTTAACTCAGAGGATCAATCGATAGAATAATTATCAAAAACTCGACTGTGACAAGGGTGAAGTGGACCAACAATAAACGTCTACAAAAATAGAAATAAACTATTTACCTCATCAAATAATATCTTGTTCTTCATTTTAAAACCTTTTTTATGTCCGTTGGCTATCAAATCGTTGTTCTGAGTCATCATTCCTCGTGGTAATAAATCTGCAACTCACATAGTTCCCAAAGTGTGTCCATGCATTACACTGTTCACTCAACGAGTCCCGCCTGTTGCACACCGCAGCTATCCACTAGTGACTGTCAAAGATTCTGCAATTCCGCTGTGTTGCCATCGCAGACACAGATGATGTTGCGTAACAACTGTGTTTCTGACTGCAATTCTTCAAATATATCATTTTGCTTTACAAATACCAATAACATCATCAAAAAATAGCCATCTTACGTTCTTCTGCATTACTGGTCTCATCAAAGAGCCTGTACCTCAGTTTTTTTGTTTTTGTTTCAGAAAGCTGGTCCATAAAATTGTTGTGCAGACGAATGTCGACGCAGCTCATAAACATCAGTATCCGAAGAGATTCTCAGAGATATTATCAGTAATCACAAACTCTGCGACTCATATCCTTTTCACTGCTGCCAAAAAACTAACGAGAGCAGTGAGGGTTTTTCCAGAAATTTCCTTTGTACCTACCCGCTTTAGATCAGCATAATTTAGATTTTCTTTTATGCATAACCAAACTATTTCTGTAGAAATAAGTTTTATACAAATAACAAAATTCCAAGACGAATGGTACCACAGTGTGCGATACGGCCGCTACATGTAATTTCATATATTATTTCATTGGTCAATAACAATTATGGTACAGGCACACTCTCAGCGGATGATTAAGCTTCCTAAGTTTTCAGATGCAACACTGCATATATACAATGAGATATTGATAAGACACTTACGTAGTTAAAGTACTGGTAACTGGGACACTGGACCACCTACTGACCTCGTTATTTCCGTCGCCTCATCTTACTTCTGCCATTCCTACTGATGACCATTACGTTTATAGCCTTTTCAATTTTATTATTATGGATCTCCCAACTAGAAGACATTAATTCGTTCAGTTACTGTCGCCTCTGCATGGGGTTTGCGGGGGGAGGGGTCAGACTTCCGGGGGGGGGGGGGGAGTTGTCTCTCGTCACAGATGAGCCCCGGGGTTGTATGACCCATATAATTGTACCAGAGCTCTATCACTATTGCTTCCAATGCCTCGACTTTATCACTCCTACATACTATCATAATTCGAGAAAATTTCTGGCTTATGTTGCTAACTCCATACGGATTATCCCTTTAACGAGGGACCGATGACCTCCCTGTTTTAGTCTCTTAACCTCCACCCCCCCCCCCCCCCCAACAAACAACCAAAATCAAAGAATCTTATATGTAGTAATCTTTGACTAGAGCCTGAAGTGAAAGTATTGTGGACCAGTGACAATATTAGACTCAATAATGGGATATTTAGAAACTTCATTTCATCAACAAGAGGTTGATTATAGAATACAGTACAACCAGTAGTGGAATACAACTAGAGTAAAGAGCAGCAGTATGACAGTTGACACCAGCCATTCGCGTGCTGTATCTGTGAGTGGAACTGGAAGGGATTTCTGTGCATGATAGAATAAAAAAAATTATCCTACTCATCACCAACCTTAGTAATTCACCTCACTGACAAACAAAATTTCCAAGCACTGGCTCATGATCCCGCATTCTGAAAGTCTGCTGGACGTTGTTTTGGTATTACATTACACCTGTTACAGCTCTATCGTATCCCATACACTGGATAAACGGCAGAACACAGAACGATGACGTGATGATGGTAAAATGCTGACATTTTACGCACCATGTATTCGTTTTCATGTTTCAAGAGAGAGGAAAAACGAACAGTTTACGTGAAGCGTCGAGATTTATGTGCAGCCTCAAGCATTCATATTGTTTCACGAGCTTCCGCTTGTCACCGGTAATTGTTCCGCTCCGATAGTCGCATTACAAGATAACGCTGTATCAACAAATGGCGAACAGAAGCGAGGGCAACGATTACTTGCGCACGGTTTCTTGCACACGAATAATGTCGCAACGAGCGCGCTTTCATAATTTGATTACAGATACTTCCTAATTTGTATAATGAGCAGCTGCTGTAATTCTGCTATTGAGCGAAGTTTGTCATGAGCAAGAAAATAATTTCACTTCGGTAAATGGGAAACTTCAAAGCAAAAAAAAAACCTCTTCGCGTAAAACAGCAGCTACATACTCGCATTACCCCCGAGTTAATTTTAATAGTACTTCTTCTCTTTTCCATAAGCCAAATTACAAAACGATCTTTCTGCACTGAAAAAAGGCAGTTTCTACATTTCCCCCACTTCTCCCATTTCTACAGCTGCGTAAAATCGCGTATCGAGTGGCATTAGCCAAGGAAAACGACATAAAAGGCTGATATTTGCGATATCTCGTACGACAAAGGATATAATCAGCTCCTCCTAGAAAAACTATTTTCTGTTGTTGTGATAGAGAGAGAGGACGAAAATATTCAGAAATATTACAAAATAAACACAGTGCAGTAATTTTAGACAGCAATATTTTGTACTCACATGAATCGAGGATCAGTCACAGATCACTTCCTGCTGCCTTGAAAGACTGCAGTATTACAGCCCTTGAAGATGCGCTCCATTTATTGCACTTCGTCCCCCTAGGGATGCTGGTGGGCAAAGAAAACTGAATGGCTGGGCTACACTTGCGAGGCAAACATTCTATAGCTCTAAAGTATTATCCTTTGGCAAGCTGCGAAATCTGTTATCTAATAGCTTCGTAGATGACTGTTTAATTACTTTGACGTCTAGAAAACGGGTCGTGCTTAAACATTATAGTATCTGGTTATAACAACACTTCTGACGCAGCCAGATGGATCAGAAAACATTGAAAATATTGGAATTCTTACATTCCTTACTTTGGCAGATGCTGATGTACGAGGGCTATTCCGAAAGTAAGGTCCGATCGGTCACGAAATGGAAACGACTATGAAAATCCGATAAAGCTTTGCACAGATGTGTTGGGTAGTGTCTCTAGTATAACCCCAGTTAGCATCACGTCGCTCTTCTCATTTCTGAGCTCGCAGTGAGTGCGTAAAGATGTCTAGAAAATAGTGTCTGCCGCCAAGTACGGGGGCCTGGTGAGAAATTTCCCCTGAAGCTATGCAGCTAACATTACATAACTGTCGTGCTGTTTCGTCTTCAAGACAATTCGCAGCCGCATTCTGCAGGGGCAATGAAGATGCTCCTGCATCGTTTTCAAATGGAAATGTGAGATTACCCACAATACAGCCCGTAATTGTCTCCCTCTGAGTTTCAGCTCAGGTCACATGAACCGCTGGTTATGAAGACAACATTTCGGCACAAGACAACGAGCCGTAGGCCAGCGTAGAGAATTGGCGGAGAGCACTGGCGGCTGCCTTCTATAGCGAGCGTATGGGAAAGTTGGTACAACGCTACGATACACGTCTAAGTCGGGTCGGCGACTATGGAGATAAGTAGCTGCAAGGTGTATCTAACTGTTGCAAATAAAACATTTTTGATTTTTACCGTGGTTTCCATTTCGCGACCTATCGGACCTTACTTTCGGAATAGCCCTCGTAGTTAGGCCGTTTGTGATAGGTGGTGTTCAACTTCATTTCATGAGAACAATTTCAATTCATTCATCTTTTCTTCATCGCGATACGACAGTTAGTGTACCACCTTTGTCTTTCTCAGAAAGCTGCGCTTCTTAAGCCCGAATTTGATTTTAGCGGTTCACCTTTTGACTCGATTCTCCAGTTCTACGTACTGCAATGAAATTCACTTGGATTTCCGGCAAGAAAATGTTTATTATTGCTGCAATAATTGGGCTACACGTTCATTACTTACTACACAATTTGTCCTCAATGTCTGTTTATGGACATTCAGTCTTTTTTCACGAGAATCATCACTTCAGTTTTGTTTCCTGAAACCTTGTAGAATTAAGATTTTAGTATGTTATGCACAGCAGGTCTCTAAAGTTATCCTGAAAGAGTGCGATAGGAAGTCTATCGTTTTGATTGGCTTCTATTGTTATTACGAACTCACCATTATGTAAGAGGACGCTGAACTTTCATGAAGTTTTCATAGCACATGAAAAGGCAACCTGTATTCCATGTAAAATATGTAGTAAGTATACAGTCCGTAAAATTAAACCACGGTAGAAGCTGTGTGTGACCACGTCATTCCTGCAATATGGTTAGATTGCCATTGGATTGCAGGAATGGGCTACTGTTTTTATATGACAAGAGCATCCCGTAACACTCATTGTATCTAGTACCCCTTCAAATTACTCTTATATTACACCTTCTTATATTTAATTTCTATCTATGATTAGTGTACAGAAAATTATTACTCATTTCCAGTATAAATACGCCTGATGTGCTATTTCAAAATTCCCTGCCTATGACGATTTTGAACTGTTCTCGCTTCTTCTACATAGTAGTCTGATTTTGAGAGAATCTGGTAACCTGACTTGTTGTTGTCTTGAGATGAATCTGCTGAGACTCCGTTAAGTCTTTCATTTTACCTCACAGCGCCATGTAAATTCGCACAAGCTATCACTCCTCATGGACTCATCAGCAGAACACAGTATTCCTTGTGTAACGACTGACACCATCCGTGTATGGTGATTGTAATCTCATATTTCATGTGTTTATAAATCGAACAATTTTTCAAGTAACATTTCAGTAGGAAGTATTTCAGTCAGTCACTGAATCAAAACAGCCGAGTCCACACTGCCATTAGCAGCACAGCCGAGTCCACAGTGGTGGTGATTTTAGGTATTTCTAGTTCTGCTCGCAGTGTGGACGGCCACAAATTACCGGTCGCATCTCATATGTATAGACAGTTGTTGTGGTCTTCAGTCCAAGGAGTGGTTTGATGCAGTTCTGCATGCTACTATATCCTGTGCAATGCTCTCCAAGTAACTACTGCAACCTACATTCTTCTGAATCTACTTACTGTATTTGTCTCTTAGTCTCCCTCTATGATTTTTACCCCCCAAGTTTCCCTCCAGTACTAAATTGGAGATCCCTTGATGCCTCAGAATGTTTTCTACCAACTGATCCCTTCGCCTAGTCAGGCTGTACCACAAATTCCTCTTCTCTCCAGTTCTATTCAGTACCTCCTCAATAGTTACATGATCTAATAATCTAATCTTCAGTATTCTTCTGTAGCACTACATTTCAGAAGCTTCTGTTCTCTTCTTGTCTAAACAATTTATCGTCCATATTTCACTTCCATACATGGCTACACTCCGTACAAATACTTTCAGATAGGACTTCCTGACACTTAAATCTATACTCAGTGTTAACAAACTTTTCCTTTTCAGAAATGCTTTTGTTGCTATTGCCTGTCTCCATTTTATATTCTCCCTACTTCGACCACTATTAGTTACTTTGCTTACCAAAAAGCAAAACTCATCTGCTACTGCTAGTGTCTGATTTCCTAATCTAATTCCCTCCACATCACCTGATTAATTCGGCTACATTCCACTATTCTTGTTTTGCTTTTTCATCTTAGATCCTCCTTTAAGGACACTGTCAATTCCGTTCAGTTGCTCTTCCAAGTCCTCAATTGTCTGACAGAATTACAGTGTCATTGGCAAACATCAAGGTTTTTATTCCTTGCCCTTGGACTTTAATTCCTGCTCCACATTTTTCTTTCGTTTCCTTTACTGATTGCTCAATATACAGATTGAATAACATCGGGGATGGGCTACAACCCAGTCTCACTACCTTCTCAACCACTGCTTCCCTTTTGTGCACTTCAACTCTTATGACTGCTATCTGGTTTCTGTACCACTTGTAAATAGCCTTTCGTTCCATGTATTTTACCCCTGGCACCTTTAGAATTTGACAGTTAGAATAGGGAGTTACAAAGCTTAAATAGTTGTTCGCCAATATAGTGTTATCCGTATTTTACAGAAGATTTCCAGTACCTACCCATACAAAACGTTTTTAGAAATATACTGTACACACTTCACTGGTTTCCTCGTATACCGCAACACACAGGGCACTAGCTTGAGACCCAGGAGGATGAACTAGACCTGGATTGAATACGCGCGACGCATTAACGCCCGAGAACTGGAGCACCGGCCAGCCTGAGCGTGATTGTTAGCCGGTTTCCCACGCTCGTTCAGGCAAATGCTGGGCTACTCCCCAAATTGTGCCTTAGAGGAAACGATAAACATGATACTACAACACAAGGAACAAAGTTTACATGATTCACAGACAGACGATGCATAGGACTTCCCTCCCTTAAGCTACCTTAACGACTATGGCGCTAGGAAGGGCATCCGGCCACGAAGTTAAATGATTGCATAAATTCAGCCAAATTTTGAAAAAAAAGGTCCGTGTGTTAGACAGGATAAACGCTAAGCAAAGGAAGAGATAACAAGAAGGTATCCTGTACAGAGTTTCTCCTAAACCCATTCTGAGTCTTTCAGTAGCCCATGCTGTCTGTGTCGTCACAAACACAATTCACTGCTAAAGAAAAGCTCGTTACTCGCACATAGAATATTTGATAAAGAGTAGCCAGACCCCCTATGTAATACGGAATATCATCAGATGTCACGAGAGGCGGTCATGCCAGTATGAAAGGAGGCGAAGAGCATTGTCACCAGTAGAGACTCAGTCACAGCAGAATGTGCCAGTCAGGAAAGTTCATGACATAGCACGTAGCTTAGTCGTCGATGTCACCTGAGTAACAGATCCATCTGGGATGTTTCAACCCTTCTAAAGTTAAGTCGAATACTAGTGATGTAAATGTGAGGGTGGAAATGCGAAAGAACAGCCACAGCTAAACGAAGACCGTGTACTGACGGACGGGGAGCGTCGAGTATTGTAGAGGCTGGTTGTAAAAAATAGCATGAAATCGGCGGAAGGTGTCATTCGTGAGTAATGTCTACCTAGCATAATGACTCTACGTAGGGAAATAAGAAGAATGGGATACCGTGGTCAAGCAGCTCATAATAAGCCACACATTTCTGTAGACAATACTAAACGACGCTTGACGTAGTCAAAGAACGACGCCACCGGACAATGGGTGAATTAAAACGAATGAGTTGGAGTGATGATACACACTGTACCCTGTGGCAATTCGATGGAAGGCTTTGGGTTTGCCCAATGTCTGGAGAACGTTACCTGCCAACGTGACAATGCACCATGTCAGAAAGCAGCACATGTGAGGCAGTGGTTTTCAGACAATAACAGAATTCCTGAAAGGGACTGGCCTGCTCCGACCTAAATTCAGTTCTTTCTGAGGTTTTCCAGTTATGAAAGTTTATTTCGTAATGACGCTACTTGACAGCTGTATTGACAGTTGACTTGACCGTCAATACAGCGTCATTAGAAATAAACTTTCATAATTGGAAAACTTCAGAAGTAACTGCTACATCTACAGTTGAACATACACTGTAGATCCACCAACATGAGAGGACCGAACTTACACTGTAGTGATATCAATTAAGACAGCGGTATCATATGGACATCGAGATGCCTGATACAACATGAAGATGGCATTCAAAACATGTAGATGTCATTCACGCCGAATTAGGTCTATTGTAATAAAAAATATAATCGTACACAGCATCGTCTTGACCTCATAGCATAGTATGTAATGTCCTTGCACGGTATATACGACGCAGCGTGGTCATATATATTTGAAATAGCTGTACGTGCGCGGATAAATTTACTGCAGTCACCTTGCAAGACAAATTATTTTTTGAATGGGATACCCTGATGTCGCTTTGTGGAAGAAAGAACATACAATCCAGGTAAATTTCGTTGACACGTGTTGAATTTTTCATTTGATTTGTCGATTTTAACATTCGTAACGTAATTGGCTTCATTTTGTCTGCGAAATTCGTGTAAAACGCCAGTCAACAACCGCAGAGAGGGAGAGGGATCCAAAAAATTGGTACGCTTGTTTAATACTAGCCGTTATTCCACACTAGTCACTGCTCTTTCGCAATAATCACCAATCACGGATGAGCCTCAATTATTTCCTCCCGCACCATGTAAAAGTATAATTAAACTGATAACCATACGACAGTTTAACATAAAATTCTTGAATATGGAAGTATCAAGATAATTTTTCGGCACACGGTATTGATAATTTTATTAAAAAATAAGTGAACGTGATAAATATTCCGAACTTCATTAATGATACAGGTGATCTATCTACGCACATATGCTGTAAGGCGCCGTATGGCGCGTGGCGGAGGGTACCTTCCACCATTACTAGTCATTTCCTTAGGAAAAAGCGACTAGCTATATGCCTCTGTACGAGCACTAATTTCTCTCACCTTCATGGTCATAACGCTAAATATACGTTGGTGGCGGTAGAATCGTTCTGCAATCATCTTCAAATGCCGCGTCTCTAAATTTTCTCAACAGTGTTCCACAAAAAGAACGTACATTCCTGCCGGAATTCACATTTGAGTTCACGAAGCATCTCCGTAATCGCGTTACAAATTTAGCAGCTCGCCTCTGAATTGCTTCGACGTCTTCCTTTAATCCGACCTGCTAGGGATCCCAAATACTCCAGCAAACTCAAGAATGGGTCACACCAGTGTTCTGTACGCAGTCTCCTTTACAAATGATCCACGCTTTCCTAAAATACTCCCAATGAACCGTAGTCGACCATCATTATGAGCTCATTTAATGTATGTTACTTTGCAACATTAAGTCCAGATACTTAAACCAGGTGACTGTGTCAAGCAACGCACTACTAATGCTCTATTCCACCATTGTGAGATTATTTTTCCGATTCATCTATATTGACTTACATTATTTTTCTAAGTTTAAAGGTAACTGCCATTCGGCACACCAACTAGAAAATTTAATTCACGTTGTATCCTTCTGCAGTCTCTTAACGACGACGCCTTCCCATACACCACAGCACCATCAGATAACAGCCGCTGGTGGCTACTCACTCTGTCCGTCAGGTAGTTTATGTATATACAGAATAAGAGCGATCCTGTCGGTCTTCCATGGACACTCCTGACCATAACCTTGTCTCTGACGAACATTCGCCATCGAGGACAACGTGCTGCCTTCTATTACTTAAGAAGTCTTCGAACCAGACACACATCCAGGTACCTACTCCACAAGCTAGTCCCTTCATGAACAGTCTGCATTTGGATATCGTGTTAAAGGTTTCCGGGCATCCAGGAATATGGAAACTGCAGGCGGAAGCTACTCTCCGAAGACTTTAGTACATTAGTAATGTTGGCATCACCTTTTTTACTTGGCAGAAAAGGAATCATAAATGGGAAGATCAGTCCACGAATCTCAATACAGTTTCCTTCACTTAAACAAATTGAACCCTGGTTTGCTGTCTTAGGAAGGACCTACGTCCCTTCGTAATGAAGCTGGAATGGATTAATCTTACATTGCAGTAACCGTTTACCTGTATATCTGTGTCTGCTCTTCCGTTATGATTATCGTTAACGGAAGGATGCTGTTAAGCACAGCGAAATTACTATTTTTTGACTAGGCGCTCATTTGAATCTAAGGTGTCCGTATCTAGAATATATGGTGTCCGAATCCGTAACAAGCAATCTTGCATTTCGCTTCCTGTGATCGCTGCCGTACGTATCCCAGGATTTTCGGAATCCTGCACTGTATGGTGACTCTTAACCTGAGGCGAAGCTTAGTTGCGAAATGCGCCGTGTTGTAGTGAACTGACGGCTCTCTGTATTTAAACCTGTCTCATCATCTGGTTCTAATGTATGCTACTATCATACCGAAGGTTCATGGTACCAGAACGCCGCTTAAAAGGATCTAGAAAACGTAGATAAATACAGAGCGTCGTGAACGCAAATTGGGCATTTATATGTAGCCACTTGCATTTTCTGTAGTGTAATCGTGACGATATACTTTCCATTAAATGGTTTTTGTAGAGACGTATAATATGTGCCATTATTTTTCCAATTTTTGCAGGAAACTTCATTTCAGCCAATGTGGTGATGACGAGAGGCTGGAAGTCATTTGTGAAATGCAGGAAAATGTAAATATTCCCGCTTTAGACTAAACCTTACAGGAGAAAATACCTCAGACTTTTCTTGCCTACCGACCCCGCTCCTTGCTTCTGCAGCCCACCACGGCATTTCCATCATAATTGTCTATACATCACTGAAGAAGTACTTCCTTCATAGATATTAAATTGGTTTCGGCATTATTTTCATCAAACTACACCGGGACATGCCTACCTAACACTTACTATTGGTTTTGCAAGTCTCCAGCGCACATTCACTGCTTGTGGAACTAGAGGAAGATATGTAAATCATAACGGTTACTACACGTTAAGAATCGTTATTCATGAGAGGTTTAAACTCTAAATTGTGTACCCGACTGTTAGAAAACTTTCGGTGTCATTTATTATCTTTAGTCAGTCTTACGTCATCGCAAAAATTTTTTCGCTCTCCATCGCTTTTCACCCAAAGATTGTTGATGTATCATATGGCACGTACAAGGGTTAGAACTGTAGAAGAGTCGCACGTAATCTATCATGTACGTTTTTCTGTTACAACACTCGCCCTTCACCCGACACTAATGTTAAGGTCGAGAACACTCCGCTAATGGGCAAGAAACAGATATAGCACGAAAATATTGCTACTGTGGTAGAGGTGTGCTAAGGCATATCCATATCCAAGGAATGACAGTTCATTGTGGTAGAGACACATCTGTGTGAGCTTCAGGAGGGGAAGGGGTAGGAGACTTCTTTCTTTTTGGTAGTTATCTTGTGACTGGAATTCCGCACATATTTTGTCCGACCCCTAAATTAGTCTGTATACCCCTTCTTTACATGATTCTGCCCTACCTTTTTAAAAAAGATTTTCGAAATGCTACGTTTGCCGCTTATCTTTACAATCTCTTCACCAAATACCGTAAACACCATCACATTTTACCTTACAGGTTTTTGGTAATCTAGAGGCGTACTTAGTGGCTTTCGTACGAAAGCGCTGTCCAAATAAGGGCTAGAATTCTAGCGCAAATCCGTTGTAAGACCTCAGAAAATTCACCGCCCGACATGCTGTTCTTAAGGGAAGAAAAACAAAAACTCATTTTTACCTTGTGATGCTGTCTCGCATCGGTGATGTGGAAAGTAGTAACGAAATGCAAGGATGTGAATGGCGAGAATAGCCTTACGTGCTAAGAGTACAGCAGTAGTGCGGCAGTGATCCCAGCAGACCACGTCCACAACGGAGGCGGGTCTTTCTGTGTTCCGCTGCGCTGTCTGTGCCTTACCAGCGGTCACTCGCAATCGGCAAATTGCTGAGCTCGCTTCCGGCGGCTGCGAACTTCTCTTCCCAGAAACCGCTGCCCGTGTCCATTCTTGTGGGCGGCGGTCACTCCGGGTTGTAGAGAGCTTACATTTCATGTGTACATATACTCGACGGCGGTGTTGACTTGAGTGTTCGGCTGCAAAAGCTAGAAGAGTGTACGCGCGCGCACACGCACGCACTCCGCTAGCCACAGGCCTCACTTGATAGTAATGTCATTCGCGAGCCCCTTCCTTTTTTTCCACCTACTTTTAATTCGCAAATAGTGCGTGGCAATAACGATAGTCCATAAACCTCCGCATGAGCTCTAGTATCTCTGGAAGGAATCAGTTGTCTGACTCTCCTTCGAACATTTGCTCTCGCAGTTTCAACAGCAGTCAAACTTCCCCGTGATACGTCTCCTCTTTTGTTGTCTGCTACTGGATTTTCTTTACCCTCTCCGTAGTTTGATCTTATTTCGCTGATTAATCGACTTTAGTAAGGGTTCTAGAGTGGCAAGCAGTATTCAACAATCGAGAGAGTTTCGTAAGCCACTTCCTTCGCCAATAAATTACATTCCCTTAAAAATTTTTCCAAAGTTTGAGCCTTGCGTCAGTTTCTCCTACAGTTAGTTTTATCTTGTCATTCCACTTCAGGTATCTTCTGACGGTTGCTCCTGTCTAATGTTCCCAGTGACTTCTCGTCAATAGTGAAATCTGAAAGTAATAGATTCTACGTGTATTTATGCACTAAATGCAAAACATATTGGACAACAGAAAAACTACAGGATTCCTGTCGGAACAGAGCAAAAAAGTACCGAACTGTCTAGACAAGGGGTAGTCAACCTTTTTTACCTACCGCGCACTTTTGTATCAGTAGTAAAGTCTTCTAACCGCCCACTAGCCTCACGGTAATGGTGATTTATAAAGTAGGGGAGTAACTTTATAATAAGGATAAAGCAGTTACAGTAATTAAAGCATATAATAATAGCTACTTATCAAATACTTCGTCAAATTTTGATGAAAACTTCATGAAATGTTTTCATAACGCCTACAGCCCACCACGAAAACCGGAGCGCCTGCTAGAGGGCGGTAGATAAAGTTGACAACCACTGGTCTCCTACTCCAGATTTTCTTTGCAGACAGAAATCAAAATATGAGAGGTTAAACATCTGCAATGTATTTACCCCTTTTTTTTTAAAAAAAAAGGAAAGTTAACATCGTGAAGGTAGCACGTGCTGTGTCCCTAATATCGTCGTTAAGTAGCAGTAAGGTGGAGAAAGGAGAGGAACCTGCAACCGATTATACAATTTTTAGTTGACCTGAGTGAAAGAAACACGGAGTAGCTGCATCTGTTCAGTTCAGAAATGCAACACGAACAGAGCAGCCTTCATCTCCAGATAAACTCTTAGCTTAGTCGTGCAACACGTTCCTAGTCTAAATAACAACCATTGCGTGATACAAATGTAGACACGCCACAGTGTCACCAGAATTCACCAACGTACCTTGTATTTGTGACCCAGAGCACAAAGCACACTTCTGCATTTCAAGTTACTTTCCTTGTAAAAAGTTTGACGAAAAATAGTGTTTCTGTTGATACTTTAATATCTTTTATCGTATGTCCGTAACAAAAATAACGGTAAACGTGAGTAGAAATTCAAGCACTAAAAGATCCGGTCCGCTACTCGAATAGCGACACACTACGGGTTTGCGCAGCCTGGGTGTCCCATCCGTTTTGTGGCCGTACCTTCAGAACAGAGCGCGACCTTCTGGAGCGAAGGAGCCGAGACGCAGTGTCGCTGTAAGAGCCTTTTTATGCTCCGCTTAAAAGCCACCGACCTCGATTTCGCTTTCAGTGGAGCGCGTTGACAAGACGCGCACCGTCGTTAAAAGAGACTACACACTCCCAGCCTCACTGGCACGCTCCCGGAAAACCCCAGGACCAAGAGCAGTGGGGTGCTGCAGACCGAAAGGGGTCTTCACAGAGCACAAAAGTTTATGCTTTTATGCTACACTTCAAAGCCGATCGTCCTAGCTGCCAAGACTAGTGGAAAATGCAGGTGTTTCCATTCAGGACAGCACACAACACCCAACATCCTTGATTAATTGTTGGATGTATTCCTACTTTTGTCTTTCTCGACAGTTTTTGCCGTTCACTACTCCCTCAAATACTATGGAAGTTACTCTCTTATGTCTTAACCCATGTGCTATCACCCTATCTCTTGTTCGTGTCTCTTTTCCACAGGTTCCTTCGCTTTCCGCCTCGAATCTGTTGAAGATCAACTCCTTTACCTAATCAGACCGCTTAATATTGAGCGTCTTATACAGGGTGGTTCCGTGATGACATTACACAGTTTCGGCGATGATGGGAAAGGGTAAAAGTCTCAGTATGAGGTGAGGGACGCTGGCCCGGAAACGACAGAGTCGAAAGTTACAAGCGAAAATCTTTCTGATGTCTCTCACATTGGATATCTTCTACTGCAAGCTCTTCGATTTCCATATGTCGGCAGCAGGTAGTATCGAACAAAATAAGAAAAAAAGTGCAGTAAAGATGGACTGTTTAGTGCACAGTTACTACGAGAGTTACTATCAGCAGTGTAACGAAAACGTGTTGGAGACAAAGAATTAAGAGTACCGAAACGAAAGGTTCTTCATCTAGTACTTCAAAAATGTCAAAGTTCCCATCAAACGTTTTACTATTTTGCAATGAAGTTCATCACAGAAGAAATGGATTTTATACTTAATACTAAAGTATCATCCAAAATATGTTCCCTCACGAGCACAAATACGAGTAGATTTTGCTAGGATATTCCTTGGTGTAACTGGATATTCCTTGGTGTAACTGGATATTCCTTGTCAGCGAGGCGTCATACCTAGGATATTCTACAATACGGGGTTAAATAATGTACAGACTCCACTCTTTATTCGTATAAAGATACCTCCGCCGCTTTAGAGTACGATTATGCGCAATATTACTATGGTATAGGCTACTAATTAGTCTCCCACCGGCAAATTATTAGTGTGAAATTTAATCTTTTCTAATAGAGTAAAAGCCGGCCGCAGTGGCCGTGCGGTTCTACGCGCTTCAGTCCGGAACCGCGTGACTGCTACGGTCGCCGGTTCGAATCCTGCCACGGGCATGGATGTGTGTGATGTGCTTAGGTTAGTTAGGTTTAAGTATTTCTAAGTTCTAGGGGGCTGAAGACCTGAGATGTTAAGTCCCATACTGCTCAGAGCCATTTGAACCATTTAAGAGTGAAAAGACTCGCCAAGTCACTGTCGGTTCCGATACTAAGTTCAGTCGTGTGCATTGGATTGGATAGTTGGCGCGTCTGGCCAGTAGAGAATATCCACGAACTTTTTTTACACCTTGAGAAACGTTTGTATTACAGAGACGCAATATTCCTACTCCGGTGGTTCATATGAAACGGTTTCCGACGTAATTATGGTCGCACGACGGAAATTAACAGACTTTGGGTTAGTTGGAGGAGCTAGACGCATGGGACACTCCGTTTCGGAAATCGTTAAGGAACTAAGTTTTCCGAGATCCACAGCGTCAAGAGTGTGCCGAGGGTACCGAATTTCAGACACAACTTCACACCACGGACAACGCAGTAGCCGACGGCTTTCACGTAACGACCGGGAGCAGCGACGATTGCTGAGAGTTGTCAGTGCTTCCAGAGAAGCAATACTGCGTAAAATAACACGCGAAATCAAAGTAGCACATGTGACGAACGTATCCGTTAGGGCTATGTGGTGAAATTTGGCGTTAATCCGTCATGGCAGCAGACGACCGGTGCGAGTGCCTTTGCTAACATCACGATGTCGCCTGCAGCGCCTCTCCTGGCCCCGTGGCCATATCGGTTGGAGCCTAGACTACTGGAAAACCGTCATCTGGTGAGATGAGTCCAGAGTTCAGTTAGTAAGGGCTGATGGTCAGGTTGGAGTGTGGCGGAGATCCCACAAAGCGATGGCCCAAGTTATCAACAAGGCACTGTGCAAGCTCGTGGTAGCTCCATAATGATGTGGGCTGTGTTCCCATGGAAATGGATTGGGTCCTCTGGTCCAACTGAAACGATCATTGAGTGCAAATGCTTGTTTTCGGCTACTAAGAGATCATATGAAGCCATTCATAGACTTCGTGTTCCTAAAGAACGATGTCACTACACCTGGCCACAGTTTGCGATTGGTTTGAAGAACATTCGGGACAACTGAAGACCGCTGAACAAAAAGGGTATGACTCAATTTTTCTCTTTTAACCACTTTTTTAATGCTGTGTAAAGGACAAATATTGTGCTTCTTGCTTTCGTGCCTGCAAAGTAACCTTTAGATCCCTACTCAGAATCACGTTTAGAATATTTTAAAATAGTTTTTTGTGCCTCCTGAAAAATGTTGGTTATCCCCATCCTGCACTGAGGTCTTCAGTTGGAACGAGCCATCCAAACAGCACGACATGAATCTCATCGGACGGTTATAGGACACGATCGAGAGGTCAGTTCGCGCACAAAATACTGTACCGGCAACACTTACGCAATTCTGAACGGCTGTAGAGGCAGTATAGCTCAATACTTCTGGAGGGTCTTCCAACCCCTTGCCTCGTAGAGTTGCTCCAGCACGCCGGTCAAAAGGTGGTTCAAATGGCTCTGAGCACTATGTGACTTAACATTTGAGGTCATCCGTCGCCTAGACTTAGAATTACTTAGACATAACTAACCTAAGCACATCACACACATCTATGCCCGACGCAGGATTCGAACCTGCGACCGTAAGGGTCGCGCGGTTCCAGACTGAACCGTCTAGAACCGCTCGGCCACATCGGCCGGCTAAAAGGAGGTGGGACATGATATTAGGAGTTACCCTATGGTTTTAATCACCTCAGTGTGTGTGTCTGGATGAAATTCTAGTGTAGTATTCTAACAGGGGAACCTCCCCATCGCACCCCCCTCAGATCTAGTTATAAGTTGGCACAATGGATAGGTCTTGAAAAACTGAACACAGATCAATCGAGAAAACTGGGAGAAGTTGTGTGGAACTATGGAAAAAAATAAGCAAAATATACAAACTGAACAGTCCATGCGCAAGATAGGCAACATCAAGGATTGTCTGAGTTCAGGAGCGCCGTGGTCCCGTGGTTAGCGTGAGCAGTTGCGGAAAGAGAGGTCCTTGGTTCAAATCTTCACTCGAGTGAGAAGTTTAATTTTTTATTTTCAGACACTTATTATCTGTCCGTCCGTCCGTCCGATGCGAGGTAACTGCGCCGTAGTATGGGGACGTTAAAAACATATGTTTTGACAGAGCACAGGGAAAACTGTGCGACTGTGAAACTGTTGCATTCTTTTGTTGCAGTTTATGTGACAAACTCTTATGTTTTCATCACTTTTTGGGAGTGATTATCACATCCACAAGAAAACCTAAATCGGGCAAGGTAGAAGAATCGTTTTACCCATTCGCCAAGTGTACAAGTTAGGTGGGTCGACAACGTATTCCTGTCATGTGTCCTGTCACTAGTGTCGTATAGAATATATCAGACGTGTTTTCCTGTGACTATGACCTTGCGATCAAATGTTTTCGGTTCCCATTGGAGAGGCACGTCCTTTCGTCTACTAATCGCACGGTTTTGCGGTGCGGTCGCAAAACACAGACACTAAACTTATTATAATGAACAGAGACGTTAATGAACGAACGGACAGATAATAACTTTGCGAAAATAAAGAAATTAAACTTCTCACTCGAGTGAAGATTTGAACCAAGGACCTCTCTTTCCGCAGCTGCTCACGCTAACCATGGGACCACAGTGCTCATGAGCTCACGCTATCCTTGATGTTGCATATCTTGCGCATGGACCACTCAGTTTGTATATTTTGCTTATTTTTCTCATAGTTCCACACAACTTCTTCCTATTTTCTCGATTGATCTGTGTTCAGTTTTTCAAAGCCTATCCACTGTGCCAACTTATAACTAAATCTGAGGGGGGTGCGATGGGGAGGTTCCCTTGTAAGAAACCTGGTGGCGTATGTTGTCTTTACAGGTATTGTAGATTTATGAGAACTAAACTCAGTGCATCCTTTCCAACAGAAATAGAAATAACATGAATTTTTATAAATAACTAGAAGTAAGGAAAGAAATATCGCGGTTTGACGTCTCGTCGACGACGAGGTCACAAGAGCCGCTTTGGTCAATGACGGAGAAACTGAACCGTGCCACATACGCTAAAACAGTCTATAGTAAAACAGAATTTAAAAGATGAGTGAATGCAAAACATTAGAAACACTGCAGGCTCGGTAGTTGCTGCTAACGAGTCCACGTGCGACGCAACTTCTCAGACAAGCAACGAACCAAGGAAATAGTACGTATGAAGAATGGAATAAATATTGAGAGGAAGTTACTTGGCATTTTTGTCGCGGCTTTGAACTGTTTTTTGTCGGTGAAATTGCTTTTGCTTTTATCCAGCCATTGATTTATGAAGAAACATTAAAAAAAACTTTGTATGATTTACTGGCCCTTGTACCTCACGAAGAGACAGAATTGAGCTGAGCGTGAAATTAGACGCTGCTTCGTTCATCTCAAAAATAAATTAAATCGAACCTCGCTAAATGTCATAAATAGGAGTCTACTGCAAACTTTTAAGAAACCTTCATGTGTTAAGAAAGGGAAAAGGGGTGTGCAGTTGTAGGTGGGGAAGCTGTGTGTTCTTAACCCTCAAATGACAGATAGTAGTATGGAACAAATCATCTAACAGGCACCGAAGTCTAGTTGATTTACAGTTTAGTGAAAATAACTGTCAGTATTTCAAGTAAGCTTTGAAGATGTGCCGTTTGAAAAACACGCCACTTGCATGATTTCGTGTCCAGTGTATTAGTGAGTATTTATAGTGTCGCTAATATTGCAGTCATACATATTTTTCTCTTCTCCGTTGATATCTGACTAGCAATCTGTCTCTCGACGAATGAAAATCCAGCATCGTCACGGTATTTTATAATGCCGAAAAAAGAACGGCTCAACCTAAGTAATTTAGACCTAAGTTCCGCAGTGCTGTAAATAACTTCCGAAATCGATTGGTTAAATGAGAGTGAAGCGAAAGTGCCAGAAGGGAAGTGGTCTCGTTTTCTTAAGAGCTAATGCAAATTACATCCTGACCGTTGCTCATTAACGCAGCAAATAGGTGGCGCAGCGCGTTACCTCGGCGGTATGCAGTCGTTAGGCGATCGCCGGCCGGAACAGACTCTAGAAGCGCAGATGTTGGCTTTCGGCGGCGCCTCTACCTCGCTGCCTCCCGTTTCGTACCGGTGCACAATTAGAGCATTCTTGCTTCGCTCCACAGTGCTCGGTATTTCTCCCACCACTACTACTACCACCACCACCACCGCCCACCACATCTTGTCACTTAATATTTCCTCTGTTTCCGTGAAGCAACAAAGGTCAAAATCCCGCGTAGGCTACACAAACTTACATTTATCTCACAACTGTTGCTGCTTGAGCTTTTACTGACATTTAAATTTCAGTAGTAAGTATTTCAGTTCTGAGACGAGATGCGCTTCTTTCTACAAAGACATTTTCTTCTTCCATACAAGAAGCAGAGATGAAATTTATCAGCCTTTACAGGAAAAAATGTCCGGTAGCAAATTTCAGAGATTTCTTTCCTGAAATTATTTTTATCTTATATTGTTTTTACGCTATCAAGCATTAAGAGCGTTGTGTAAAGTGTAACTTAGATAAGTCATAAATAAGGACATTTTTACTGGTGGTTGATGTACAGGGTGATCCGTGGGTAATGTATGTGTCCGTGACCAAATTTCCGTAATGTACGTCAAAACAATGGCAGTTTACAGTGAGTTACCACGCTCCGGGAGGTACGCCTGCAGTGTGTAGTTCACAGCGCAGATGTCAGAAACACGTTGTACAGAGGTAATGCAAGATAACTCACTCGCAGTGTCTACACTTTTACGTGAAAATAGGCTCTGCGCTCAGGCTCAGTGTGTCGTATGTTGTGCGAAATTTTCGAATGTCGTAGAGACAAAGCGAGCTTTCAGACGTTGGTTCGTCGTCGACCCATTCGTTTTTCACGGCGCAGATTGTCCGTGCCATCAGTCCCCTTAAAATAATCGAACTGTATGTGATTCCTCAATTACAACAAGCTAGGACACTTGACACCATTATGTATCAACAGGACGGCGCTCCACCACACTGGGCTCACGCGAATAGGGCGGGAACAATTAGATCACATATCCAACGATCGCTGGATCTATCCCATGGCCTCCTAGCATCCTCGGCCTAACGCCTACAGATTTGTGTGTGTGGGGGGGGGGGGGGGGGGGAGGGGGGTTGTCACTACATAAAGTTAACAGTGTATGCGCAGAAACAGAATCTGAATGATCAACAGAGGCTCTACAGCGGTCAGTCAGCGAATGACTCCAGAAAAGGAACGCGCCACATCTCGCAACATTGACCGCGAGGAATGCTAATGTGCTGCATTCGCAATGGTGGACATGTTGGGTGGTAATGTGCTGGGACACCCTGTACATATTGCGCAGAAGGCACTACATTACAGAAGTGGCACATTTGATTGAAATACATGCATGTAATTACGCACAAAGCGGATAGTACGTGGAAAGATCATAATAGCATCTCGTAATGAATCATAAAAGCTCTCCATAAGGGATAACAAATCTGTTTTAGATTACTGAGGGGAAAAATTTAAAGAACTACAAAGATTTGATAACGTCTCCTTAAGTTATATTGCACTACCCTCCGTTTATACGATGGCTTGCAAAATTTGATAGGTATGAAATGCGTAGATATAGGACTATCGCAGTACTTAAAAGCGTTGTTTCTTTACATCTAATATCAAGAACCATTGTTTTCCTCGTGTCCTGCATTGAAGTGTTCCATGTTTTACCTCTTAGCTGTTGCGCCTCCCGCTCACTATTGTGGCTGTGGTCCGTAGAATATATTTGCAAAATAACTTATTTCAGATCTTGAATCAAGGCTTCAAATCTTTCAAGTCGAATGCCATTCCAAATTCTCACATCCATGACGAGAGCACACTTTCCTTTTTCGTGATCTCTTCTGTGTCAGGTGTCTCCTAAAATATTCGGTTCAATATTGGGCGGCGTCAGTAAACGCGTTGTTTTCAGCGATAGATACGGACCAATCGGACCATCTAAAATCTGTGCCGCATCATGCATCTCAGTCACAAAAAAAGCTGCTGCCATCTTGGAACGGCCACCTTGATGGCTTCGTCTTTCGTGAATTTTTAAATTTTCCTGGCGAATTGAATGTTCTAACAAATATCGGGTTTGCAGCCGGTCGTCGTTCAGTACGTTCCAGGACATTTCAGCTGGGCACGTGCCAGCCTTCCTCGAGTGAGCCATCGAAGACCACCACCTTTCCACAAAATTTAGCGCGCTGTTAAGTATTCCAAGCATGCATTAAGATCACTGTCCGGCCACACCGCCCGGCGGCAGCGCCCTCCCTGGTGGAACTGCGAAACTCAGCTGTCCTCTGCGTTGCTGCTTGCAGTGTCCTTGGCGCATTGTCGTCTTCGATTTTAGCAGGTCTTGGAGATTATAGGGTTCCACGCATTATCCGGCTGGTAGCCGCTCTGTTTAATCAGATTTTCCGCCAGGTGTATTTCCACGGATTCCTTTATAATAAGTACCAAAAAGATATTGCAGTGGTCAGATGCTTTGTGTTATCGTACTCCATTGAATGTCCAGTGAAAGTAGTGTTCGACAGCAGCGGACGTGTTTCGTTGCAAAAGGCGAGTACAGCGTTGATGTTCAGTGCAGCATTCTTTCGCAGTGCGTGTGGTATGACCAGAGTTGCGCTCTACAAAAACTACGGTTCAGTGTTTTTGGCACACTACGTAAAAGAACAAGTAAATGGTAGGATTACGGGTAATATTAGTAGGGAAAGAAACGTAAATGAATGTGTAAGAGTGAAACTGGAAGCCGAGACTTCCCATTGTTCTTTTGTTTTCCACATAATTAGAAACGCGCATTATTCAATGTTACTCCATTGTGTATCTATAACCTTGCAGAATATAAATTGCATTTTATAAGTAATAAAAATTTGTTGATCGCGTAACTTCTGCGCTTTTTGTAACCAAAGCAATTACTTTTGATGTAAGTGCAGTTTGCATGCACAAATATAGAAAAGTATGTATAATCTTTTCTTTTTTTTTACTCAATCGAACGTTCTTCGCCATGATCAAACGCAAGATTTTCCTGCTATTGATAAATGTGAAAGCTGTTCATGAATAACAGAAACATCTTTTATATAAGTTCGACGAAGTATTGAAGCTATGTTTGACATATTTTTTTTTTTTGCGGTTTTATTTTACATTTTTGTTGCGGAAACTGCATTTTCTAGCTCTATGTGACAAATCTGTATCGTCTTCTACATTTTTACAACATTCCTCTGTTTCACGATACAAATCAACAATTTCCAATAAAACCTGTATCAGACATCGACGTTTACTATTTATTCTTAACTAACATACAGGAGGATAACAATGAAGAACAAAATGACCCTACACACACACACACACACACACACACACACACACACACACACACACACACACACACCAAAAACGTTTGCATCACCCACTGTTCCCCGAACTCCTGAAGACAAAAGTTGAATGCGGATATTCCATCACAGACACAGTCCCTTTCGACTGTTCAGATACGTCACTAAACCTGCCCAAAGATGTAAACAACCATGCATGAGCAGCGCCTATTACACGGAGGGGGTCCGACAGCCGATCAGTTCCAGTCATTCCACCAGGAAGAAGATACATGGACAACTGTAGTTCAACAATGCCTAGATGGTCAATACCGGGGTTCGATCGCGTAAGCGTTGTTACTTTGTGCCAGGTAGGGCTCTCAACAAGGGAAGTGTCCCGACGTCTCGGTGTGAACCAAAGCGATGTTGTTCGGACATGGAGGAGATACAGACACACAGGCACTGTCAACTACATGCCTCGCTCAGGCCACCTAAGGGCTGCTACTGCAGTGGATGACCGTTAACTACGGATTATGGCTATGAGGAACCCTGACAGCAACGCCATCATGTTGAATAATGGTTTTCGTTTAGCCACAGCACGTCGTGTTACGACTCAAACTGTGCACAGTGGGCTTCATGATGCCCAACTTCACTCCGACGTCCATGGTGAGGTCCATCTTAGCAACCTCGACACCATGCAGCATGGTACAGATGGGTCCAACAAGAGGCCGAATGGACCGCTCAGGATTGGCATCAAGTTCTCTTCGCCGAAGAGTGTCGCATATACTTTCAACCAGACAATCGTCGGAGACGTGTTTGGAGGCAACCCGGTCAGGCTGAACGCCTTAGACATACTGTCCAGCGAGTGCAGCAAGGTGGAGGTTCCCTGTTGTTATGGGGTGGCATTATGTGGGGCCGACGTATGCCGCTGGTGGTCATGGAAGGCGTCGTAGCGGCTGTACGATACGTGAATACCATCCTCCGACCGACAGAGCAGCATACTGGCGAGGCGTTAGTCTCCATGGACGACAATTCGCGCCCCCATCGTACACATCTTGTGAATGACTTCCTTCAGGATAACTACATCGCTCGACTACAGGGGCAGCACGTTCTCCAGACATGAACCCTGTTGAATGTACCCGGTATATATTGAAAAGGGCTGTTTATGGACGAGGTGACCCACCAACCACTCTGAGGGATCTACGCCGAATCGCCGTTGGGGAGTGGAAAAATCTGGACCAACAGTGTCTTGATGAACTTGGGGATAGTATACTACGACGAATACAGCCATGCATCTATGCAAGAGGACGTGCTACTGGGTGTGAGTGGTACAGGTCTGTACAGCAATCTGGACTACCACCTCTTGAAGGTCTCGCTGTATGGTGGTACAACATGCAATGTGTGATTTTCACGAGCAATAAAAAGGGCGAAAATGATGTTTATAATGATCTGTACTCCAATTTTCTGTACAGGTTCCGGAACTCTCGGAACGGAGGTGATGCAAACCTTTTTTGATGTGTGTACATCCTCACTCACTTTCTGGTTCATCGCGTCCTGTTTTCAGGGGAGTATAGTAAGACATTAATGGTATATGTAACGAAAGCGATCGTTTTGAGATAGCACACGATAGGTATGTAACACACCCAACGTATAGGTAACGCGGGTACGACCTTAACTGACAAAATCTGCTAGGTAACTACCGCAGGCTACTCATGACAGTCTGCGGAAAACCACGACAGTTTCACAACTCTACGTCTGACATACGTAAATCATACCACATTGGGAAGGTATTTTGTAAATTAGAGCCTTCAGCAGAAAGACACTGTTCTACACTGATCTCAGAAGGTGGACAATTTTAGATGGCCGACGGAAAACCACATTCATCTGAAAGATACGGAGGGGTCTTTGTATCTTAAACGAAATAATCTACAAAAATAAGAAAAGCTAAAGATTTTTCCTCCGTGTTCTCCTCTTTATTCACTTTATTGTTCTTTCTTGTAGTCGCTAGTTCCTGTTAATCTACCTGGTAGAATTTACACTAAACACTCTTTAGATGGGCGATCTTTTCAGCAAAATATCTAGATCTAGACTGTGAGCTCTGTGTGCAAGTATTTTAGGCATGCTTACAGGTTGCGACGGGTGATAACTGGACACCTGTGAATACGAATCAGTATAATTCTGATGATAAATTGAATGCGCCAAGAAAGGCAGGCAAACATCTTTCTCTATTTCCATAGTGAAACGGATAACATTACGAATGGAGCTGAGGGATGTAGAACTCCATAAATTTATTTTCTCCATTGGGGCACATTATGAGAGAATCGTCCACATACCTCCAAAATACAGCTAGTTTAAGAGCAGCTGATTCAAAGGCTCTCTGCTCGTGTAACACGTTATCGTATTCTGTTGAAGTTCCTGGAGAGTTTCCCCACTCGTTAGGCACCTGCCGGCTCAATTTCTTGCGCTGAGTACCATTACCCAGTCTGTAAGCCATTCACGGAAAACAGTAACCTGGAACGCAAGTGCCTCCAGACGGCTGTGGTTGCAGCGCGCACACCCGTGACTAACACTAACAGCTACTGTAGATTCAAACAGTCTTAATTAACTCAGCCTGCACAAAAACTTTTGTACTTCTCAAAAATACTGTACCGCCGCTTAGATTACAAGACAACATTCGGAACGCTCTTAAACTGCAGAGCTTAAAGGTCATTTTCATTGCGATAGTATTATATTAAGGAATACGGCAATTAAGTTAGGAAACTTGATCAGAAGAAGCAATTGTGAGAAATCATGGGCTTGTAATAAGAAAAACCACAAGTATTGTCCACAAGGAAATACTTGTCCTTAATTCCCATTACGCTAATCGGAAAAAAGCGTACTTAATAGTCGCTAATGCAAAGAAACGAAAGAAGTTCTATCGTTAGAAAAACTAAATTTGCAATTGCTTGGCACACAGAACTTTTATTGAGAATTGGAGGGTTCAGAATCCGCTTCGGCGTCCTAAAGTTAAATTTACAGTGATTGTCTAAACCACTTCAGCGAGTACAGGGGCAGTTTCTTTGAACAAACCACAGGCAGTTCACCTCCCCACAATTTCCAGATTGACCAAGAGTCTAGTCGCTAACGAATTAACGACAACAGAATATTAAACTTAAAGCTTACATCTTTAGTTCCGTGTCTCAACAGCCCAGTCCAGGATCTCTCTTGCCAGAGATGTCACTGAATGGAACAGCGGCATCCTGTGACGATTTCATAATCACTACAAGAAAAGTAGAATTCTCTATAATAGAATTTAGTGTTCTATAACTACAGCTCCACTTACAGATCAGGAGAACTCGTACACAGCGGAAACCTCGACAACTTTCACACATCACGTGAAATTTTCGTTGTCTGATGCATCACAGAAATTTTTACAATCATATTCTACATATGTAAACATAAATTCTCCGTAAATATGAATAACACTATGTTATCTATCTTGTACTGTTTCATCTAAGACCTGAAAAGTCGTAGGTGACTATTTTTCTTGATGAAGTTCACTATAGCATTGACTGTAATACTCTTCCATATTCTGAATGTGGCATGGGTCAAATACAGGGAGCGAAAGGCTATTTACAATTCGTCCAGAAACCAGATGGCAGGTTCAAGAGTCGAGAGGCATGAAAGGGAAGCAGTGGTTGGGAAGGGAGTGAGACAGGGTTGTAGTAGCCTATCCCCGATGTTATTCAACCTGTATATTGAGCAAGCAGTAAAGGAAACAAAAGAAAAATTCGGAGTCGGTATTATAATCCATGGAGAAGAAATAAAAACTTTGAGGTTTGCCAACGACATTGTAATTCTGTCAGAGACAGCAAAGGACCTAGAAGAGCGGTTGAACGGAATGGACAGTGTCTTGAAAGGAGGATATAAGATGAACATCAACAAAAGCAAAACGAGGATAATGGAATGTAGTCGAATTAAATCAGGTGATACTGAGGAAATTAGATTAGGAAATGAGACAAAGGAGCAGATGAGTCTTGCTATTTGTGGAGAAAAATAACTGATGATGGTCGAAGTAAACAGATTCAAAATTTATACTGGGAATGGCAAGGAAAGCGTTTCTGAAGAAGAGAAATTTGAAAACATCGAGTAGAGATTTGTCAGGAAGTCGTTTCTGAAAGTATTTGTATGGAGTGTAGCCATGTATGGAAGTGAAACATCGACGATAAATAGTTTGAACTAGAAGAGAATAAAAGCTTTCGAAATGTGGTGCTACAGAAGAATGCTGAAGATTAGATGGGTAGATCATGTAAATAATGAGGTACTGAATACAATTGCGAAGAAGAATAATTTGTGGCACAACTTGACTAGAAGACGGAATTGGTTGGTAGGATATGTTCTGAGGCATCAAGGAATCTCCAATTTAGAATTGGAGGGCAGCGTGGAGCGTAAAAAACGTAGAGGGAGACCAAGAGATGAATACACTAAGAAGATTCAGAAGGATGTAGTCTGGAGTATGTACTTGGAGATGAAGATGAGTGCATAGGATAGAGTAGCATGGAGAGCTGCATCAAACCAGTCTCTAACTGAATACCACAACAAGTAGTAGTTCACTATGTGTTAAACCTATCAGTGCTAGTATTTTTATTTTAGTTTTATTCACTGCCCTAATGCCTAAAAGGCGATCGATGGATTGGATTTACGCACCAAAATTGCAGTGAGATGAAACAGAATGGGAAAAGCAAGAAAAGCAGAAGGTTAGAGATGGCGCCGAACACAAGAGTTGTACTAAACTTTTCTACTTACCGTTTATGACGGAAGACCAGACAGCGTGCGCGTGCGCAGCATTTGAATTTCGAAACCAGTCGACAGTTAAAAATCCATTAAATAATATCCGCAGGGTGTCATGTAATAAACTATCTTTGGCATCCTACAATACTACTAGACGTCAGATATCTTTGGCATCATGTACAGTTTTCATATGGAAATGTGTGCAGATTATTGGCTCACAACCGCAGTACGTAACTATTCACTTCTGCCCTAAATTTACATTTGGGGCATTCCAGCAAGAAAAGTCGCATCTTACAAGCTTTTGAACTGTGACATGGTTTTACGGGTAATCAGCTCGTTGTAGAAAATTAAACGTTCCACTACTGAATAAACAGTTTGCTTCTATTTTACTTCCGTCTGTGACACTCGTTGCCGAAAAGGGCGTGAAAACGAATTCTGATCGGGTCTGTCATATTGATGGAATCGTTGGGTAAGAGATCTATACAAAACACGAGTAAATTGAACGTTGTCTTCTACCGTTCTTGGTCAGTTGTACTCTGGGTTCTAGAACACTTGCTTTACAAAATATAGTTTCTGGTTAGTGGTGATGCGTAGGAGTGGTTCTATGTTTTGAAATAAAAGCACGAGACATTGGTAGTCGTTTTTGCACACTGATAGGCTGATCGGTTCCTAAGGAATAGTATTTTAGCCCGCTGCATAGCCATGGAGAATATGCAGGTAGGACTGGGACGTAATTCTGAGAAAGTTCATTTTCTCGCTGACGGTAGTGCTAATCTATAGTTAGCAACATGTTCTATATCGGAAGTTATTGTTACCGTTAGTAAAAAGAACATTAGTCACTACATTTTCTGTGAGTCACTGCGTAGATAATTGCACTACTTTCCTCAAGATACCTGGGAGACACCTATAAATGACATTGGAAAAGAGATTTGTCACGGACCAAAAGTAATTAGCCTTACCTCGCCTCATCTCGTCTTTCCAAGCAGTGAGAAGAAACTATGTAAAGGTTGAGCCTCACGTACAGAAATAACAATCGGCGAGATAAACTGTCAGTTCAAGCGAAGAGGGAAGATTGGAACTGTGATTACGAAAGAAAAAAGTTTCCGGTGTTACTACAAAATATATATAATAGCTGTCTACAGAATGAAATAAATAGCCTATAGTTAATGGCTTGACGTACAGATGCTCAGCTCTGAGAAAAGTGTGAGTTGTAGCATAGTAAGAAGTCCTTGATCACTTGTCAGTAATGTGGGCGGCAGCAACGCTGGTTACCATGGAAACTGAGAGCGCTCACTTACGGCGTAGCTCATTGTGAGATTCTGTCTAAATTCAGGCGAGCCGGAGCAGGGCAGACGGCCTTCATTAGCTAATTGTACCACTCAGGCGCCGAGCCGTCCGGACGACTCGTGGCGTGCCGCGCCGCACTTCACGGTTAGACCTGCGGTTGCGGTTCCAGTGGTGGCGGGGCTGGCGAATACACCCACGCGCTCAGCGTATATGATACGTCATATTACTGTTCGAAGTACAGCAATATTGCGCTGTCTCCAAACGACAACAGCAGAGCTATAAATGTGAAAATAACATGTCCACCGTAAAGCTGAAATGTTGCTCATTGGAATTTGAGGTGTGTTCATGTGACAGATTCTTTGACAGCCCTTTCAGTTATAATACATGAACGGAATAGCATGTATTTGCTTCCTAACAATAACTTGAATACATGCGCAGTTCACGTTATAAAGACATTATATCGGCACAGACAATGCCTGAAATGTGTAGCCTACAAGCAAAAGATATCGCTTAATTTCCGTTCCTAATATATGCAGGGAAAAATAACCGCCTTAAATCACAATTTTGAGTGCCCATTAAAATGTAGGATACATTTCAAGCAGTTAAGGCCCGTTGTTGTGAGACTGAATATCCTCGAATTCGTTTTGTAACGCATACAGGTATTAAAAATATTAACGTTCATAAGTAAACCAGTGTAACATGCAAACACTGAGTTTTAAAATGTAAACTATTCGTGCCTCAAATCTATGAAACTGATCATAGAACCAAACCAGAAGCAACTGCTTCTTAAAAACTATGAAATTATGATTGTTTATATGCAGTACTTTCGCAAATTACGAATACGGTACTACTACAGCTATACAATTTACTGGGAACAAATGAAACTCGAACCCGGATTTCCCAGTTTACGCGAGAGGTCACCTTAACATCTTCGGCTATCTGAGAACGCTTCACGGGAAGACCCAAACTTCCGTGACTCCTGCACAGGGAGAAACTCAATTAGTTTTCGTGCCTTAATTTTGATATGAGATACGTCAGTGCAGTATCTTTAAATTTAGATGCAGTGTTCCAGTGGACACTTCTGCCTGTTCGAAGAAACATCGAACTTTACAGACACTGTCAAATACAGAAACTGCACTAACATATGATTATGCTAGACAGCTGAAAAATGATTTTCAGAACTCGAAATACGTTGTATATTTTAATGAAGAAGACGATGCGATTGAAGGCGGGTGCTTTTCACCTTTTACAAAAAAAATAAAATTTACTCTCTCGTAGGGGAAATTTCAAGACGATGATTTTTTTCAGATTTTAGGAAACAAGAATGCTTTTTATTATCACATTTGACACGTGGCTGTATCATTTACTTACGGTAGTACTTTGGCCCTCGGCTCGTTGAAACTAGGTCTAATCTTGGTAGTTAAAATGCACTTTTGTCACACACTTGGCTAGTAATTTCAGTCGAGTTGGTGGCGTTCTGTTCCAGAAACCAAACATTACGACAGGGATTTGCGATTAATCACGAACTTCTTACCTCTATCTCATGCAGTGGGAGAGCAAGCTTGAAGACCGTCTATGTGCTATTCAGTACTTGTTATCAAAGGCCTAGCTGTAAGTTCTCATCAGATCCATAAGTTAACAGCAAGACAATTAACACTACATGACACTGTACAGGCATTCAATAGTAATCTAAGCTATAATACTGCATGTCTTCGCACCGCAGGTCGGACGAAAGCAGAGGCAGGCTACCACTAGGATCCTTCCAAGAAAATAACGTGTAATGGGCAAAGAGTCATTACCGGCACCTAGACTTCAGTCAGGGATCAACTTCTGAACATAGCGATCACCGCCGTTGTGAGAGAGTAAATTGTTTTCACGCTGTGACTCCTACGCTTGTCTCAGTAATAAAATCTTATTTTACGTTTTCTGAAATTACTCACTTGATTTCCTTAAACCATAAAATTATAATAGATATTCTACGGGACATTTTATGAAGTCGGCAGATTACTTACGCTGTGGTGTCGTCCTGTCTCACAGCACAACTGATTAATAGACTTCATCTAGTCGTCTAGACTAAATATCCAACTACAGCTGCAGCAGCTTTGACGTGTAGCCATCTGCCTCAAGTTATTGTATTTTCATTGCTTGAGAGTATTTAGTGGTCTCGTATTCAGGTGGAGTTGGTTTTAAATTCCCATCCGGCGATCGTTAATTGTAACCTTCCCGCAGTTTCGAGTTAGTCTTCGTAAAGGTCGATATAGTTCCTTCACCAGACCTTGGCTGGCTCAGTCTCATGCTTCATATTATTTTATTCCACCGCATTTAGTACACCCTCTGTAATCCACCAGTTATTTTCCTTTATTTAAGGGGTAAGAGGATTAGGTGATCGCTTGAATCTTTCCACATAATGAATGGATTTGGTATTGTATCAAACGTAGGATCCAGTAAGTCACTTCCATTGTTAAAGATCATACGTAACATACGTTTTTTCAGCTTGTACTCAGATTAAGAAGATAAGAAGAATCGTAACGAAGTGTACCCCACAATAAAACATTACGCCAGTTGATTGACATAAAATTCTATCAATCGCTTAGTTTTAAATGCTTAATATCTGTATGTCGCCGCTCAATGGAGGCGATAACGAAGATAAAGTTGTAAAAGAGAATAATAATATTCTGATAATAATCAAATGGATCTGGTTTTCACATACACGTTTCTCATAGCAGCAGCTCACCCGAATAAACGTAAAAGAGAAATAATATTCCCAGCTCTCTTGTACACACACCAAAAAAGGTTTTGCGTCACCTCGGTTTCGAGAGTTCCGGAATCTGTACAGAAAATTGGAGTAGAGGTCAAAATAAACATAATTTCCACCATTTTTATTGCTCGCGAAAACCACACATTGCAAATTGTATCACCACACAACGAGACCTTCAGAGGTGGTGGTCCAGATTGCTGTTCACACCGGTACCTCTAATACCCAGTAGCACGACCTCTTGCACTGAAGCATGCCTGTATTCGTTGTGGCATACTATCCACAAGTTCATCAAGGCACTGTTGCTCCAGATTGTCCCACTCCTCAACGGCGATTCGGCGTAGATCCCTCAGAGTGGTTTGTGGCTCACGTCGCCTATAAACAGCACTTTTCAATCTATCCCAGGCATGTTCGATAGGGTTCATGTCTGGAGATCACGCTGGCCACTCTAGTCGAGCGATTGTCATTATTCTGAAAGAAGTCATTCACATCATGTGCACTTTAGGGGGGGGGGGGGGGGCAGCGAATTGTAGTCCACGAAGACGAAAGCCTCGCCAGTATGCTGACGATATGGTTGCATTATCGATGGGACGATGGCATTCACGTATCGTACAGCCGTTACGACGCCTTCCATGACCACCAGCGGCATACGTCGGCCCCACATAATGCCACCCCAAAACAGCTGGGAACCTCCACCTTGCTCCACTCGCTGGCCTGTGTGTCTGAAGCGTTCAGCCTGATCGAGATGCCTCCAAACACGTCTCCGACGATTGTCTGGTTCAAAGCATATGCAACACTCGTTGGTGAAGAAAACGTGCCGCCAATCCTGAGCGATCCATTTGGCATGTTGTTGGGCCCACCTGTACCGCGCTGCATGGTGTCGTGGTTGCAAAGATGGACCTCGCCATGGACGTCGGGAGTGATGTTGCGCATCATGCAGCCTATTGCACACACTTTGCATTGTAAAACGACTTCCTATGGCTGCACGGAAATCATTACACAACATGGTGACGTTGTTGTCAGGGTTATTCCGAGCCACAATCCGTAGCCTCCAGTATTAGTCCTTAGGCGGCCTGAGCGAGGCATGTCATCGACAGTTCCTGTCTCTCTGTATCTCCTACATGTCCGAACAACATCGCTTTGGTTCACTCCGAGACGCCTGGACACTTCCCTTGTTGAGAGCCTTTCCTGGCACACAGTAACAATGCGGACGCGATCGAACCGCGGTATTGACCTTCTAGGCATGGTTGAACTACAGACAACAGGAGCCGCGTACCTACTTCCTGGTGGAATGACTGGAACTGGTCGGCTGTCGGACCTCCTCCGTCTAATAGGTACTGCTCATGCATGGTTGCTTACATCTTTGGGCGGGTTTAGTGGCATCTCTGAACAATCTAAAGGGACTGTGTCCGTGATGCAATATCCGCAGTCAACGTCTATCTTCAGGAGTTCTGGGAACCGGGGCTATGCAAAACTTTTGTGTGTATATATTTCCGCTATGACTCCGCAAAGCTCTTCGGAACCATAGAAAATGATTGTATAGATTGTTGATAACGAAGTGCAATTGTGGCTTAAATTGGCGAATTGTCTGGATGTAACATGCAACTAGTTGCTTTCAAAAAAGTGATAAGGCTTAGTGTACCACTACCCAATTTTCAAGACACTACAGGCGCCCCCTCCACTCCCCGCCCCTCCTCCCCCGTCCCTCCCCTCCCCTCCTCCCCACTCCCTCCCTCCCCCTCCCCCGTCCCTCCCCTCCCCCTCCCCTGTCCCTCCCCACTCCCTCCCCTCCCCTCCCCCGTCCCTCCCCTCCCCCTCCCCCGTCCCTCCCCTCCCCCTCCCCTGTCCCTCCCCCCGTCCCCCCTCCCCTGTCCCTCCACCCGTCCCCCCTCCCCTGTCCCTCCCCCCATCCCCGCTCCCCTGTCCCTCCCCCGTCCCCACTCCCCACCCCTCCCCCCGTCCCCCCTCCCCACCCCTCCCCCGTCCCCCCTCCCCACTCCCTCCCCTCCCCACTCCCTCCCATCCCCTCCCCCCTCCCCACTCCCCCCCCCCTCCCCCACACACACACAAAAGCGCGCGCGACCCTAATGCCTAGTTACTCATGGGTCAGATAGTGTTCTTGTAACATTTTTTATAATGAGCCTTCAGAGGGTTGAAAACTGGTTAATGGTACAACAAAATTGTGTCAAACTTTAAAAAAGGGACTAGTTGCATATTATATCCACATAAATCGTCAATAGACATCCATACTGACTACAAACTACAAAGACAACCGTTAGAAAAATCAAAATCGATACAAGCTGTACCGAATTAAAGAGTATTATATAGTCTTCAGCGGCAAAAACAGTTAATGTTTTACGTTATTTTGTCGAAAGACGACATGTTGAGAAACGTGGCTGTTGTACTTAAGGCTGGCTGGTAGCTGTTTTTTATATAAATTATAAACCTTAAGTTAATGTTTTTCTTTACGAATATTCAGATAAGCACTGTTGCCAAGAGGCCTTCCTTCACGTTATGCTCAGAATCAACATTCCCTGACACTTTACTCCAAGACTCAGGTCAGCCTGCAGCCCTTCAGAGCCGGCGGCCGATATTGCTGTGGTAATCCGGGCTCGTGTCGGTTCCTACACCAAGAGACGCGCGGCTGCGGCCTCTCAGTGGAGCCTTATGAGCCGCCAGGGGTGTGCTCCCCTTCGTGAAAGCAAGGGCCGCCCCGGGATTCCGGATCCCCTGCAGCTGTCCGGGCCCGCCTGTACACAAGCTCACGCACTAAACAACTGTCTGTGCCGTTTCTATCACAACAGCGCTTTACTACTACGGTTTTTAAAAATATTGTTTCTGTTAAGTTCATTGGCGTTTGGCTTACGTACTATGCAACCACAAGCTCATTATATAAGTCTAATGATTAAAATACTTACGAAAGAACATAAAAGTAAATAATAGCTGATAACAAATAACGACACATCGTGGTAACTCTCAACAATTGCAGTACTTTTAAATTATTGAGGAAAAAATGGTAAAGAATATTTCAAACACACTAATTTATTCTGATGTGAAAGTATGATTAATATTTTGGTTTTATGATAGCGCCCATGGAGTAAAGATTAAGGAATGTCTAGGCAGAGCCCTATCTCCGCGAATCGATTGTAAATTATAGTACTGGCCCTCCTTTCCTCAACACAGAATCAGCTCACCCCTTGTATCTCTGGAACGTACGGTCTGAAGTAGAATCCGAACCACCTTACAATTTCATATCGAAAGTAGTTGTCTTAAATGTCTCCGCCTGTCTTACGTGGGGAATAGCTTAAGACAGACTTCCTTATTATTGACAAAAAGTAAGTTACCTCACAGGTAATACAAAACCATCTGTTGTTTATATCACCTCATGTCAATTGCAAAAACTTTCGTACCACTGGGAAGACTAGAGCGTGCCTATCGTTTTGCTATAGACGTAATGGGAACATTATCCCATGTATTGGAGCTCATCGAAATCTCGATTCCGAAGAGGCCCCTGACTCTAGCCCTCCGTAACATTTCTTCGTCGGCGACATTATGTTGCACTTTTTCAAGCTAAGCTTGCCTTTCATTTGTGATGGCAAATGCATCGATGTGACGTTACACAATAAAACCAAAATTGACGTCAACCCCACAGTTCATGTGCTCAAATATCGTAGCCAACATTGGAGTACTATGAGCCAAATAAAATTGACTAAAACAGTGTCATTCATATGAGCGACTTCTCATTACCACAAGAAATAATTCTTTAAAAGAAGATACTAATTCCGTTGTCCCATAGCCTGCGACCAACACCACCAATTAGGGTTCTGATCACATGTGAGCAGGTCCCTCAAGTCAGTATCATCGGTCAATCAGTCTTGACTAACCTGCCTGCAAACGTCTAAATGAAAACGTTACACCACGAAGCTGCCTTCTGTGTAGTTTGGCGAGCACCTCATCCACATTTATTCGCAACAAGGCAATCCGTAAATACTATTTACTTATGGGTACCAACACCTCCACAGTTTGAATGTCTGAATTGGTTATTGGGATCGATCTTGGATGTCCCTATTATTCTCACTAACATGTAATTACAGGTTCTCTCGCCAGTTATTGGTACAGTGACTATTTGGAGTTTTTATATGATAGAAATATAAAATGAAACGAGCTGAGATCCGGTAACATTTGGCAAAAGAAATCAAATCCTAGTCGACACTAATGCCAGCCTAATCAGCTACACTTTCCTAAAATTCTCCCCATACACCGAAGTCCACCATTCGCCTTCCCTACTACCGGCCTCACGTGCCATACGTTACATTTCATATCGCTTCGCAACGTGACGCATAGACGTTTAATAGCTTTTACTATTAAGCAGCTCATCATCAATACTGTATTCGAACACTGCAGGGTTTTTTCCTACTCATCTATAGTAACTAATATTTTTCTACATTTAGAGAAAGTTTCCATTCATCACACAGAACAGAGATTCTGTCTAGGCCATCGTGTCTCTTTCTACAGCTACACAATGATGGCACTTTCCCATATAGTTCAGCATCAGCAAACAGTCGCAGATAGCTGCTCACTCTCTCCGTCATACCATTTATGCATATAGAGAACAACAGCGGTTCTATCGCACTTCTGTGGGGCACTCCTGAGATACACTTGTGTCTGAGCACTCGCCGTCCAAGACAGCGTACTGGGTTGCGTTCATTAAGAAGTATTAGAGCTACTCAACCAGCAAAAGGGCAAATGGCAAAGCTGATACTGTCTAAATTCGTACTATTTTGTGGACAGAAGCTTTTCTTCTTCAAGGAAATTTATTATATTCCAACTTAGGCTCGAGAATTCCGCAGCAAACCGATGTTGATGATGCCAGTAATTTTGGAGTTTTTATTTTACCCTTCTTACATACAGGAGTCACTTGTGCTTTTTCAAGTCGCTTGGTATGTTGAGCTAGACAGGAGATTTGCGATAATTGCAAGCTAAGTAAGGTCTAGTGCCGAAGACCACTTTCTGGGCGACGTATTTGTTTCCAACTCTTTTAGTTGCTTATCAGCACCTGGGATGCCTATATCTATGTCTTCCATATGGGAGTCTGTGCGACAGTCAAACGACGGTGTGTGTGTGGGATTCCCCTGCTTTGCTGATTTTTTAAACTTAAAATTTAAAACATCAGCTTCTCTGTCTTCTATTGCCACACCAAGCTGGTTAACGAGTGACTGGATAGAAGCCTTAGAATCACTTAATGATTTAACGTAGGATCAGAAAGTTCTCGGCAAGATCTTTTGTTACATGTGACAGAGGAAGTTGTTGTTTGCTTCACGCATCGATCTTTTTACAGATGCATGAATATTTACCAACTTTTGCCTGTCGACGTTTCGGGTTCTTCTTTAAACCGAGAGTGCCACAATATCTGCTTGCTCAGCATTTTCCGAATGTACTAACTTAAACGATATGAGCAAGGAGTGCATGACGTTATGTATGGCATCATAAACGGAAGAGGATGATCTCATGGGGAGGAATGCAACAGGAAGTGGTGAGGGGCCTACGAAAGATCGTCGTTATCTCGAAAGAAGCAGAACAACTTTTATAAGCCCAGTTGTAATGAGGATTCCTCAGCACATTTTGCTAAATGTTTCCCCATGGTGTGGTAAGCTTCTATGGGACCAAACTGATGTCTGATGAGGTCATCGGTCCGTAGACTTACACACTACTTAATCTAACTTAAGCTTACGCTAAGGACAAAAACGCACGCACGCACACGCACACGCGCGCGCGCGCCCGAGAGAGGACCCGAACCTCCGATGGGGGGGAGCCGCGCGAACCGTGAGAAGACGCCTTAAACCGCGCGGCGCTTCATTGGGCTACTATAAAACTATGCTAAGCAACACTGTTTTGTGTGTTCGACGCATTATCTGCACGTGTCAAGAATTCGCTAAGTTTTGATCATCAGACGTAACGTTCATTCAACTAAGAGGTAATTAGAGTCGGGACGTCACGAAATATCATCTGAGAAGTCAATATACAACTGCATTTAATATGGAGGCACTGAAGAAGCAGGAACGTCGATAAATCATATCTTGCTATAGTCAACGTGCAAAAGAAATTGTTGCTAATGTGTTAAAATGATCAGTGGCGTATCATTGAATTCGTATTATTGTTTGCATGTACCTTACCAGAGTTCGAATTGTTCTCCAAAGTTTTTCTTGATAATGTCTCTCGTGAATAAAGGAGCGCTGTCACCTACTTTCGGTTTCAAGGGAATGTCCAGAGTTAACGGGTTCTAGTACCGTTTGCGAAAATACTCGTCAGTTAATGAGGGGATGTGTTTTTCGTAAGGGGGTGGAGGGAGAGGGCGTCGATTTTGGATTTTGAGTTTTTTCATTATTTTTTGTTATTAAAGAAAAATATCCGTTCAAGGACGCGACAAATCTTTTCTCAATCCATTTATTTCTCGTCAATTGACTGTTCAGTAATTTAATCGCTCAAGAATATTAATGGTGTGTGTATAGTTAGTAATAAATGTGATTCGTTACAAAACATCTACGTCGCGTCGTCGTAGTTGTTGCCCTTGTCCGTGAATATGTGAATACGACCTTTTTTCCACCGTAATGCAAATCAATTACGGTATTCTGAGGTTAAAATACTACAGGTAATTAATTATCCATGTCTTGTTACATGATACCAAAGAGTCAATGTATCGTTTGCACGGAGGCCATTAGATTACGGAAGATCTTGGCGTATATCGTGACGTCAGACTTCATAAGTAAGATAGAGACGCAGCTGGAAAATTTGACAGGGCAGATGACATAATGAAGCGTCCAGTAACTGCACATCCTCGCCCAACATTTATCAGAGAACGAAACGATAACAGCCCAATGAACTGCCGCTGAACAGGATCAAAGAGAAGTGCAGTTGGACAGTAGGCTTTTTGCCCCTTCCCCCTTTCAGCTCCGGCCTCGGCCATATACAATTAGCAGGGCTTTGTCCGCGGGTAATTAGCCGGCACGTGGCGGGATGCAGCAGCGTCAGGGGCTGAGCTCATCGTGGACGCGGCGCGGATCCGGGAGCAGCGGAGCTTTCCGAAGTCCGCACAAAGCTGCCTTGTGTCTGAACACTTAGCTACTGTTTGTACGGTTGCGTCTAACGTTACCATTGCGCAGTGGGAAATTAGTGACGACACGGCTGGAGACGGACTCCAGTTCCTCCATAAGGTTGCGCCGAGCAAAATTAGAACAGAGCACCGTGCCAGAAACAAACATTCCATACCGAAGATTGCCACCATTAGATGCTGTATGCTTCTCTCAACGATAAAGCAGTGGAAAGAAGAATTTTACTTTCTGCAATGAAGAAACTCACTCCAATCGTGCGATGGCAGACGGGTAAGACCGATATCGTGCGTGGAACTGATATCTGAATATGTGCGATTGAAAAGTACAACTAAGCAGTAAAGTTGTTGAATTTGTCGCGATATTCACACAGGTCAGTACGTCAGCGTACACTGCGTATATCTCGTTTCAGTTTTTGCTGCGATAACATTATTCTCATCCTCTCTCTACGCTCGGAGGCTCCAGAACGGCTCGTTACATTGAGGCAGAATTCATTTCCGGAACACCATCCGCATTGGATAACGTTGGTTTCTGTCAGCAGCATGGTGGATTTGGAAGCGGTAGTTAGTTCAAAATGGTTCAAATGGCTGTGAACACTATGGGACTCAACTGCTGAGGTCATTAGTCCCCTAGAACTTAGAACTAGTTAAACCTAACTAACCTAAGGACATCACAAACATCCATGCCCGAGGCAGGATTCGAACCTGCGACCATAGCGGTCTTGCGGTTCCAGACTGCAGCGCCTTTAACCGCACGGCCACTTCGGCCGGCGGTAGTTAGTGGCACGCACAGTACGGACTTCCCAAGCATAAAATCCAGCACTGTACTCCATTTGACGTCGTGAGGAGCAGCTACGTCTAGTCCTGAAGTACAAGCAGGCGTATAAACCCCAATTTCTCCCGGAATAGCAAAACTCATTTTTTCCAACACTTGGAATAGGTATCGATCTTCTGTTAAAATGCACTCTCCTGTAACGTTGTAACTGCAGATTTAATACCGTGTACGTAGCTCTTTAAATAAATAATACCCCAATGTTTTTCACAGTCAACATAAAGGAAACGTTCTTTTAAGTGCTGCAACTGTGATGTTTCGCCCGCATCTCGTGGTCGTGCGGTAGCGTTCTCGCTTCCCACGCCCGGGTTCCCGGGTTCGATTCCCGGCGGGGTCAGGGATTTTCCCTGCCTCGTGATGGTTGGGTGTTGTGTGCTGTCCTTAGGTTAGTTAGGTTTAAGTAGTTCTAAGTTCTAGGGGACTTATGACCTCAGCAGTTGAGTCCCATAGTGCTCAGAGCCATTTTTTGTGATGTTTCTTCTTCACGTGTAAAAAGTTTTGAACAATTCCGACAGATGGCAGACGTGTAGTGAATCATCGAAATGACGTCTACGCAAGACACTCGTTGCAAACAACGTGCTGTAATTGAAATGCTGGTTGGGGAGAAAGAAACTGTGGTGAACATCCATAAATTTTCGTTGCGCTATATGATGATGATACGTTTGATAGAAGTATTGTTGGGCAATGGATAAGCAAAGTGAAAATGTCAGAAAGTGCAGAAACGGAGTTCCACGATCGGCCACGTCTGAGACGTCCTGTCACAGCCACTGCTCCCTACAAGGTGAATCATGCGGATGCGATTATTCATGCAAAAACTCGGCAATGGGCTCTACAGCTATTGGCGAGCACTGAAAGTGCATGTGCAGTTACTGAGGCGCTTTGGTATTCGAAGGTGTGCTCAAGATGATGTCTAAGAATTCCTCAGATTCAAGGAAAAGTCGTTTCGTCTTAACTATTGGAGCAGTTTGTTGCCAATTGAGAGGCCTTTCTGTCTTGGATCATCAGAGGTGACGAACATGGGTGCATCAGTTTGAACCGGAAACAAAAAGGCAGTCACTGGAGTAGCACCACCTCCAAAAATGAAGAAATTCAAGGCAGCTTCCTCTTCTGGCAAAGCCATGATGACAGTCTTTAGTCGTAGATACAGTGTGTGGAGGTGTTGCCAGAATGGTCAACCATAAATAACTGTATGTAAAGCATGTATGCGTATGTAAAGATTGAACAAACTCATTAGAAGTTTCCGGCGTATTCAGTCTGACAAGAATCCAAAAGAAATCTTGATGCAACACAGCAATGCACGCCCACTCTAAAGCCTCAGACCTCGAGATAACATCGCTAAATTGCATTGGACACCATTGCTTCATCCAGCCTGTAGCGCAGGCCTGGCCACTTTAGGATCCTCTACACGGGAGACACTTTGAAGATTATGAAAGCATAATCTTATGCAGTGAAGACGCGGTTAAGCGTGCAGGACAAATCTCTTATCAACAGGTAGTACATGTTCTTACACAACGCTACTGCAAGGCGATAGGACGTAAAGCAGATGTACAGAAATAATATATGTACAAGAAATGTCGATCGATGTCATCATGAAATTCTCTCTCTGAAAAAATGTGTTTCCAGAAAAAAATTGTGATGCTATTTATTGAACGACGCATCTTGTACTATTGTGGGAATAAGACAAATGTATAGAAATAAAAGAACACGTGTCATTGCGTGACATTATCCCCTCCTCTAGAGAGCAGAAGATAGAGATGAGCGGGAGAAGGCAGTTGTTTCGTAATTCGAAACACTGCTCTTTTTTCACTCCAACGCATCCTCACCAAAATGTGCTCACAAGAGAGTCGTTTTCTTTCTGTCCGATTTCTTGGTCGGTCTGTACAAAAAGGTAGGAAGAGCAGTACGTAGATCCCACTGTTTTAGGTATGTAATAAGCCACACAGCGAGTTGCATAAGAATTCCGTTGCTGTGTACTAGGAAATTACTTATCCTTTGCGTAAGTAGGTAGCCGCATTTGCAGTCACCCACCGCACTTGGGCCAATGGGCCTCTGCATTGTGTAATGGTGCAAATAGAACAGTACTTACAGCAAAAAACTTCTGAGCGTTCAATTCGAAGAAGTTAGGGTAATCCAAATAGTCTGTATTTTATCACCACTCTTCTTAATTTAATCAATTTTTATGTAGGGGTTACAAAAATGAAACGTTCATTATTCACTACAAAGTATTTTTATCATTCTAGCTGTACTAAAAGAACGGCGAGAAAGTTTGTACAACAGCTTTTATGTAATGTGACTGTAAATCTCAAATACATTTTGTATGATGAAACGCTATGACAGGAACTCTTTGTAATTCTTAAATTTTAAGTGTTGAGGTCCGGATAGAACTAAGCTTGTTCAGTTTTTAAAATTGTTTTGCATTGTCGTAGATGCAATGCATCAAGGAACAAGTTAAACGGGTTTGAATAGTTTACATATGCAAGTCCGTTTACTATCGGACCCCAGTTTGCTTTTTATACTGGATGTATGTTTCTGATGGAGCAACTTTTCATTTCCTTCAGTAATTTCTCTGTGTTGTCTCTGTTATTTACATCCGATTCTTTTTTGTATGATCTGATTGAATTGGTCGAAATCGGAGATTTTACTTTCACAAAAAGAAATCCGGAAAACATGATTTTTCATTCCCTAAGTTCCTATTTGGAGTTTTCCTAGTAGCAGAAGGATAGCGCGTTCTCTCACTTTGAGTCGTCATAGCTTTTTATTTTTTCCCTTAGGTATGAGAATCATGAAACGATATTACAGAGAGTCGGGAAATAATTTGCGACTCTTTATCAGTTGCGATAAATTGTAGGCATGTTTACTTTCTGGCTGCAGTTAATGTAAATATCCTATAACATGCAGCGGCGGTCCTCTGAACAGGGTAGAGGACGTCGTAGAGGTAACGATAGGTGGCAAATCCATCGTCGTGTTGCTACCGGCATAAAAAGAGAGGCATTGTGCGATAAGCGGGCAAGCGGGCAATTTTCAAAGGGATGCTCCAATCATTTCTTCGAAAGTATCAACTTTTAGCGACGTTATAGACGGAACTTCCTGGCATTTGCTGTAAAAATGGTTTGAGAAGAAAAAATTAAACCTTTTTTAAATTTTTTGTTTCACTATTTCCTTGGTTCGTGCTCATTGATCTATTACACATGTTACGATAAAAGTTCATGCATGTTCTCTCTACGTCAGAAAGTATGAAAAGAGGTAGATTTTATTATTAACAACATTGCATATTGCAGTATAATATCTAACTGCAGTGCCACTTATTATCTTAACAAATTAATGGCATTACAGAACGTTTAGCGTAGTTGATTAGTCACAGAAAATTCCAGTCAATCGTAAAGATCCATATATAGGTATTTAAAGTTTGCATAGCTTCGACTGTTAAGCTGAAACCGTTAACAGCAGCTGATTGAATTAGTAACTGTGCTCTTTAACACGAGTATTAACTGGGGCAAGTTCGTCTGATTGCGCAAACTTGTGGACGCTCGTCGCTGATCGGCTGTTTTTATCTAGGCCTTAGCTCCACGGAGGTGAATTCCCGAGCCTTTGGTTATTTGGAAAATTTTGCTCGATTCCACGGTTCCTATCCTTCTCTGACCTTATTAAGTTGTTGATCTCCGTCACAAACAAGTGACAAACTTGCAAGAGGCGTTTGCTTGAGAGTCGTGACGCCGTACCTTGCGCTGGGGTAATTAGTAAACAGGTGCTGCCTGCCGTAACCCGGACAAAGGGAGGAGGGCGATGGCAGCAGCCGTCTGGTAACAGGAAGAGCCACCGCTACCCCAGCACAGGCACGAAGGTGGGTCGCACCTGTAGCTACGCGCCGACCGGAAGTCCACTGCCGTACCGATGACGGACAGCGGTACCGTTTGCTCCTACCTTGTACGGCTGGTGTGGCATAGTGACACAGACGAGGCCAGGTGTAGCGCAATGCTGACACAATATTGTCCCTGTGCAACCATTTAGCACTCAAGCACGCCGTTCTCACGTACTTCCATCTGTCCCGTCCTCGAAGCAGCGTATCGCAGTCATATTTTGCTCCGAGTGCATAGCTCTGACATTTCAGGGATCGCCGTACACTGTACCTACGTAATGCTGAAATCAACCGCTGAAGCTTTTTGTAGACTTTTGGGAAGTAATCTAAACATAATCATCTGTCTCATATAAAACATTCTCCATGGCCAGCATTAACTGGGAGAGCATTGATTAAGCGCAGAATAAAATAATTAAGTTATCTTCAGCCAAGTCGCAGATCCATCTAAAATTCCACTTCAGTAAACTTGTAACACGTAGTCATACGCACTAATTAATAAATAATGGGGGTATGCTGACGGAGTATAATAGGGCCACAATATGTCGAATGATGAATTAAATAATTTCCAAGAGTATGGTAACCACAGACTTCGCGATTGCGTTCTGGGTGTGTGTGTGTGTGTGTGTGTGTGAGAGAGAGAGAGAGAGAGAGAGAGAGAGAGAGAGAGAGAGAGATGTAACATGAATAGCCAGTTACAACCTGACGAGATTTCATTCGACAGTCACCACTTGACAATGTGGCCGAGCGGTTCTAGGCGCGTCAGTCCGGAACTGCGCTGCTGTTACGGTCGCAGGTTCGAATCCTGCCTCGGGCATGGATGTGTGTGACGTACTTAGGTTAGTTAGAACTAATTAAACCTAAGTCTATGGGACTGATGACCTCAGATGTTAAGTCACATTGTGCTTAGAGCCATTTGAACTCGGCCGAAAGGTCGTAGATTTGAAACCACTGGACGCGGCTGGAGGGCCGAGAAAATTTTATCGAGATATCATTGTTAACTAAACAATAATCTTCCTCTGTACACTTAACGAATCAGATGAATGTGCTCAAACCATTAAAACACGCGAGTACAAAATTAAATGCAAAATAGTATAGTTCCAATCTTAAGAGAATCAGGTGGCAGGTTTTGATTCATTGGTGGGTTTTGGCCAACTATCAGTTTACTAAGAGGCTGGTTATAAAAGGAAAGCTCGGGACAGTGCATAGTGTATGCAACCCTTACTATATTGTTATGACTAGTCACAAAGTGCGTGAATTACAGCGCGAATGACGCAGCTTAGTTTAACTATGGAGAATGTGTAAAAGAAATGCCGATAATTTTAACTCTACTGTGCTCTCGGAAATAACTAAACGGCTCACAAACAATTATAAGAAAGAAATGGTTCAAATGGCTCTGCGCACTATGGGACTTAACATCTGAGGTCATCAGTCCCCTAGAACTTAGAACTACTTGAACCTAACTAACCTAGGGACATCACACACATCCATGCTCGAAGTAGGATTCGAACCTGCGACCGTAGCGGTCGCGCAATTCCTGACTGAAGCGCCTAGAACCGCTCGGCCAAACGGCCGGCGAACAATAATAAGAAAATAGGAAGAAATGGTCAAGATTGATGCACATTTTACATAGATCAGTCGGTAAAGGCTAAGCATGTGGAGACAAGGATCGGAGTTCGATTCCTGGGCACAAATTTTAATAGTTTTTATCTTTCGAGGCGTCTCATGCTACAGACAAGTTGGTAGCTCTTCCGAGGCCACCGTGAATGTTAAGATAGCAGCATCTCTGAGTTGAAAGAACATTCGTTCTTGCCATATTTCATCCGTGAATAAAACGGAAAAAAATGTTTAATAACTTATAGAATAATATTAGTTCTGCAGTTCAGATATGGCGATTTTCAGAAAAGAAAGATAAATTTAGAGGGAAACCACTGAATTCATAGCAAGTGTTAGGGTATTACAAATTGTTTTTCAGAGACATCGACTGTGCAGTCTTAAGAACCCAGTTCAGTCTGTCTGAGGCGAATTGTTAAATCACCGCAAGAAAGAATAAGTTCGTCTCGTTTGCTAATGTTGAGAATGTGCTAAGTATGTTCACCAAAAAGGCTACTACATGATTCACGCCATCGCATTTTCCTTCGCGTATTGAAGTATCAACTAATTAATATAAATGTAGGATAGTAGAATGAAAAATAAAAATTAGATACTAAAGAACAAGAATTAACCGAATCTGCATGCAGAGACCATTAAAGACAATGCTTTATAGTTATTCTGGTTTATCGGATACTTCAGTTTTGACAATGTATGTTACTTTCAGGAAAGTGTTTCCAAAAGTACATTTGCATGGCTGAATACACACTGTCTGCTTTAATATTGTTTGTACGTGAGATAACATCGTAATTAGAAGTTGCTACTTGCTCTTGGTAATAATCCATCGCTATCTGAAGCGGGCGGGGCTAGTGTGTGAAAGTATTTATAAGTTTCTGGATGGTTAACAGTTTGCGTTATTTATGTCCATACGTTAAAATAATACAAGGTTCCTACTTTATCCGATAAGTGCTCACTTAGAGCTAAAGCTCGACAGAGCTTCATTAATGGAGGGACGGAAAAGATATTTGATTTACATCACCATTCCAAGCCATTAAAACTTTAATATCAGGCATTAAGTCGCGGCTGCACTAATGAAGCGGACTTTTTTTTGCCTTTATGAAGTGCTAACGAAGAAAAAGCAAGTGGTATCTTATTCTTGCGTACTGCTTAAAAGGCATACAAATTGAGCCGTTTTTTTCTAATCACGAAGCCATTTTCTTTGTTAAGACTATTTTATTTCTCGTAACTCACCCTTCCCCCACCTAGTTTGCTTACCAACTGCAGTTCCGTGCCTAATGAAACTCACAAACTGCGATGCGAGAGAGAGAGAGAGAGAGAGAGAGAGAGAGAGAGAGAGAGAGAGAGATATTTAATGTCGCCATGCGCATTTATGCTTGGGACCAGAACTTCCCGCAGCTGTATTTGCTGCAATTTATAACGAGCGGACTACAATGCCCCAGGGTGCGGCAACAGCCTGTGTGGACTGTGAAATAAAGACCTAACCGTCCCGCGTAGCTCCCAAGAGAAAGCTGAAACTTTTCACCACAGGGCGCCAGGAGTCTACGACGGGTTACGGCCACGAACTAAAAATATCTGAACCAACTGTGTTGTTTTTAAAGAATCAGCCTCCGCAAGTGATCACGGCTACAGTTCGTTTTTAATAAACGAACATCATACCCCGTTCGGCAGAAAGAGGCACAGTTAAATGGAATTTTGTATAAAATGGCAGTTAATGACACCCTGTAGTGATACAGATTTTTCTATTCGTCACCATAAAGCTGGATGTGTGATGCTGAGGCAGTGTTAGGTATAAGGGACACTTTTTAAACTGTCACCGACGTAAGGGGGAGAGCAAAGCAACGGTATGGCGAATACTGAGTGACACGTGGCTCTTGGTAGCGTATTAGGGTTTTGTACAATGTTCACTTTTTGCGACGGAACGTGACAATGCGGCAAGGTTCAAACTTAACAAAACAGACAGAGATATTGTCAGCCTAAGGCTAGTGCAAAATCGACCTTACCGATGAACTTAACAAATATTCTTCTGTTCTTCCTGCGAAAGGAGTGCGCCTACATTAGCAATTGGGTTGGCAGCCAGTGCAGCAGATTCTCTGAAACCAGTCGCGGAAGGAAGGTAAACGGTTTACGGGGTGGTACGAGGGCCAACTCCTACACAGATGCTGTTAGAGACGAGACATGCAGAATAGACCTCTCACCACCATTAAAGTAACTGTTGCCGCAGACCATGTGTCAGCACCACTCCTGCGACTTCCATCATCCGACCACATCTCTTGTGGCTGTCATTAACTCCAGATTAACAACTAACTCATGACTGAGGGAATGACAACTCACTATTTAGTCCCCCAATCAACCAGACCAGTATTTCTGTGTTTATAAATTACAGCCGAACTCGGCAATGCTTTCCAATTGCTAAATGTCTATAGAAATTGAATATACCTCCTAATCTTTCTTCTCTTCTCTCTACCCGTCACCTCTTTCCCTGTCTCTCTGTCTCCTGTCACCGTCTCTTACCATCTCATAATCCCTCCTCTCTTTGTCCATCTCCTCCTTCCTCTCTCTATGTTCAGTCCCGCCCCCCTCCCCCCCCTCTCTCTCTCTCTCTTCTGTGAAAACCGACTGCTTGGAAAAAAAAAACAAATTACACGTTGTTGTGTAGACAATTTAATGAAAATATCTATAATGAGATGTTAGACCACCATACAGGGAGACCTTCAGTGGTGGCGGTCCAGATTGCTGTACACACTGGTACCACTAATAGCCAGTAGCCCGTCCTCTTGCACTGAAGCATGCCTGTATTCGTCGTGGCATACTATCCACAAGTTCATCAAGGCACTGTTGTTCCAGATTGTCCCACTCCTCAACGGCGATTCGGCGTAGATCCCTCAGAGTGGTTTGTGGTTCACGTCGCCTATGAACAGCACTCTTCAATCTATCCCAGGCATGTTCGATAGGGTTTATGTCTGGAGATCACGCTGGCCACTATAGTCTAGCGATGTCATTATTCTGAAGGAAGTCATTCACAAGATGTGCACGATGGGGACGCGAATTGTCGTCCATGAAGACGAATGCCTCGCCAATATGCTGCCGATATGGTTGCTCTATCGGTCGGAGGATGGCATTCATGTACCGTACAGTTCTTCCGGCACCTACTATGACCACCAGCGGCATACGTCGGCCCCACATAATGCCACCCCAAAACAGCAGGAAACCTCCACTTTGCTGCACTCGCTGGACAATGTGTCTATGGCGATCAGCCTGACCGGGTTGCCTCCAAACAGGTCTCCGACGATTGTTTGGTTGAAAGCACATGCGACAATCATCGGTGAAGAGAACGTGATGTAAATCCTGAGCGATCCATTCGGCATGCTGTTGGGCCCATCTGTACTGCGCTGCATGGTGTCGTGGTTGCTAAGGTGGATCTCGCCATGGGCGTTGGGAGTGAAGTTGCGCATCATGCAGCCTGTTGCCCACAGTTTGTATCGTAACACGACTTCCTATGGCTGCACGGAAACCATTATTTAACATGGTGGCGTTGCTGTCAGGGTTATTCCGAACCATAATCCGTAGCCTCCATTAGTAGCCCATAGGCGGCCTGAGCGAGGCATGTCATCGACAGTTCCTGTCTCTCTGTATCTCCTACATGCCCAAACAACATCGCTTTGGTTCACTCTGAGACGTCTGGAAACTTCCGTTGTTGACAGCCCTTCCTGGCACAAAATAACAATGCGGACACGAGCGAACCCCGGTATTGACCGTCTAGGCATGGTTTAACTACAGACAACATTAGGCATGTACCTCCTTCCTGGTGGAATGACTGGAACAGACCGGCTGTCTGACCCCCTCCGTCTAATAGGCGCTACTCATGCATGGTTTTTAGACCCTTGGACAGATTTAGTGACAGCTCTGAGTAGTCAAAGGGACTGTGTGTGTGTGTGTGTGTGTGTGTGTGTGTGTGATGCAATATCCACAGTCAATGTCTGCCTTCCAGAGTTCTGGGAACTGAGGTGATGCATAACTTTTTTTGATGTGTGTATATGGGAACTTTGTTTGACTCAGAGAAAGGAAACAAAACTGCAGACTTTCACAGCAGAGAGCAGCGCAGGCTTTTCTTTCTTGGAGACGATTTTAACAGAAAATCTATATATTGTTGTTTCCAAAATATGTAGTCCTTGTCCGTCGGAATGTTACAGTATTGTGCAAAAACGGTTAAGAACTTAACGACTTTTTTTGGTAACAACGTTTCCCATTTATATGCTTCATATTTATTCTTTTGTTGCATACAAAAAAATGTATAAATTGTACATCCGAATGCTCATTAGAATATCCATTAAAATTTTAAGTAAAATGGTCAATAACTTTTTGTGTCAACTTTCTCTTAATATATTACACATTTATTTATGTTACATAGCATTACAAATACATTTTTAATATGTCTGCCTCAATGTTCACTAGAGTAGCGTGTAACAATTTTGAAGTAAATCTGTCAAGAACTTTCGAGGTCTTTCAGTGACGTTAAACTGCGATTTTCTTTATACAGCATGAAGAAAAATTTGCGCACTCGGGCTTTGCAGCGCGATTCCTCACATACTAGCAATACGAAAATGTCTCACAAAATTTCGTCCTGCGCATATTTCCGGCTGTAAATGGACGTTAAAGACTGGCAGTCTGGCAACACCGTAATCGCATACACGGCAACACCTCTGGCAGCAAACAGGACTAGTGCTGTCAATGTGGTGCAGTGGATATCGTATTGGGTTAACATGCAGGAGGTCGGCCGTTCGATTCTGGGTTGAAGTGTGTTTGTTTTTATTTGCCAATTTCATTCTATCATATAATTCTGAAGTATAAAATTTCTCTTAAGGCACACACATCCGACATTTACATAGTACATTCGTAACGAAATGTAACGGACCTGAACGTGGCAAGAATAATAGTTAGTACTAATCGAACGGACAACTGGCGAAGGGTATGCAGAAAGGTTTGGAATCTAGTAGATGCAGTGACGCGAAAAAATTGGCGTCGACGACCTGCAAAAGGCTTCCTTAAAAGCTGACCAGTGAAAGGTACTGGCTTAATTTATGTAGAAGAAGCAGTCTCGTAAAATCGGAAGAACGTTTCTGGAACACCGTGTGTAGCAGTGAACGATGAGATGTGCGACATTGACCTGTAAGAAATCCGGAAGAAAGGAAGAGTTAGACAAATAAGATTGGTCCGTCTGTAGTCTTGTGATTCACAGCATGGTTGTTCTTGTAGATGGAAGATCAGTGCAAAGATTACGTGGCTTCGACTAACGGTAAGACAGCTGGTGTCCAACAGGCTCACCAGCGCACTATGCAATAGACGACAAAATTTTTAACCATTTGGACATTCTTTGCTGGAGAAGGCGAGAGCAATGAAGAAAAACGTATGTCTCTTCAGTCCAAAATGTAGCATTTCTGTTAGACTGGGAAAGCGTCAAGGATGACATGGTCACACAAAAACTTCAGTTGTATATGCGGCAACATGGTGAAAGCATTCCGCAAGGAGGTCGTTGTTCCAAACTTTCAGGTCATGCTCTCACCTGATATTCAGCACTCGAGATGTGTGCTGTTACAGTAAGCGTACCGGAATAGTGCACTGCTATTAAACCCTAGAACGTTTTTTGTGACGAATTGCATTACATTAATTAAAACGCACTCTCTTCATTGAACTACCGCTACCTTTGTCCCCTGCACCGTACCAATTACAGCGCGTTCTCCTTTTGTGATAGCTGCGCAAAAACTGGCCCTGAATTTCCATAACTGACTACTTCCGACAGAGAGTGTGTAAATGTTCCAGATACTTGTAGTTCTTTTTCAGTGTTGCTAGTAGCGAGAGAAATTACACTGCTCACATTTCACCAACAAAAAACAGTCTAGACGAGATGGCGCGAAAGCTAGGTTTATCTCGAATAAGACACATTCCGTTATGCTAAATGTTACATTAGTCAGTACACACTATGTGATCAAAAGTATCCAACACCCCTATGTAACGCGGAATTGACAACAGATGTCACTATATTCCGTTCATCATAAGAATAAACCTGATGTGAACAAACAAAAACGCGATGATTGTTCTGAAGCCCTAGCACATGTACATTGGTGTTGCTACACTGTTTGAAAGTAGGTCCTAGGCATTGTTGTGCTCTGATTGCAGCGCTGTCAGTGCGCAGTATGAAAATGGCTGAGGCTGCTTCCTGCTCCGTAGTGAAACACGCGTGTGGAACACTGTTAAAAAGTACTGAGAAATAGGTTGTTCTTAATGTTTTTGTAAACGAGGGATTGTGTTAGATACTAACACGCGAATTCACACTGGTCGTACAGCAGAGTCGGTAGCGTACTAGATAGATAAATTTATCGCAGTTCGTGTACCGATAGTTTAAATGTCATGGATCATCATTTTTTTCTCGTTCAATTTGAAATACCTACATCTCGTAATTGTAAATTTCATCATTTTTTTAAGAATAATGTACGTCGTCTTGTAAATTTTTCAAATTACATACCGCAGGCGAAATTGTTTTCATTTCGAATACAAATTCTTAATTATCGATATTTTATGAAAGGCTCTTGATATAAGTCGCTTAAATTAAGAAAATATAACAAATTAAATTTTTAAGCAAAAATGAAAAACCTTGGTAAACGACTAAATAATCCACGTTGTCTCATTTACCGACATGTCTTGGATCGATCGCATATTGTACGGCATAATCTTCACTTATCATGTATCATGTACCATCGTCTAAGTCTATATAGATCGCCACAGTCAAAATATACATTATCAACACTACCCAAAATCACTGTCTATGCGACTGTTCTTGGTTACACGTTACCTGCACCAGAGGAAGAACAGAACAGTTCGTGACATAGAAGGGTAGCTGCTGTTCGACCCAGGTCCAACCTGCTCTTCCACCAGCTGTAGCGTTGTCTCTGAACAATAGCTCGTCACGCCCACTGCTAACGTTTCTGGGCTGCAGTTACGCCAGACAGTCCGCTTTAGTAATGTTAATTCTTTTCATAATGTAAAGGCGTAACTCGATCGCTCCAGTACAGACACTCTCAATATGTTATGTGAAATAATTTCGTCTACCAGTACCTCCTAACTTAGCCAATACGAATTTTATGATGGCCTGTTTCTGTGCAGGGCTGCCTTCCACCTTCTCGTAGCTAGCAGGATATCCGCGTCTCCAAAGTATGAAGTATTTTTATTTTCGCCCCTGCTTCACTTACATTCTTATGTCAGAGCCAGCCGGGGTGGCCGAGCGGTTCTAGGTGCTACAATCTGGAACCGTGCGTCCGCTACGGTCGCAGGTTCGAATCCTGCCTCGGGCATGGATGTGTGTGCTGTCCTTAGGTTAGTTAGGTTTAAGTAGTTCTAAGTTCTAGGGGACTGATGACCTCAGATGTTAAGTCCCATAGTGCTCAGAGCCATTTGAACCATTTTATGTCAGACCTCCAAACTTATCGGCGTGACACTCGGAACTCTTACCGTGATGACCCGCATTATTTGTGTCCAACTACGGCCTCTCGTGGTCGCTACTAGCTACTGTCAATTCTGATCGTTAAGCTCAATCAAAATTCAAATATCTCGAGATCCCAATCTCGAATCACGATGCTGTTTCCACCAATCTCATTTTAATTATAATTGGTACCCACCTACATAGGTTTCCACCTACTTCCTTATCTTAAAGATTGCTGTAATCCGCTAACTTAGTAACTACGAAACGAGCGTGCACATTGAGATAACATACCACTGCCATGTCTCGCTCCCTCTATAATTGCCACATCATAAACAAATGTCCTGCTCATCTGCGACGATGTTTCCAGAGGTCACCTATATTTCCATTCTGAGTGACGACTCGAATTATCTGAATCTAGAACGTTGCTGTATTACTTTATGTGAACAAGTAAATTCGTTTTGAACATGTACATACCCTCGCATGGATAGTTTGATGTCACATAGCGTGTTTTGAGTAGTGTGTATAGAGCTTTTGGTCGCACCTCTTTCTGTAATTGATATAGATACTTTTTCAGTGTTAGCAACAGATAGTGACAAATTTTCGATCAGTGAAACGGCAAATTAAACTACCCATAATGGTAACCCGAGGTGTCGCAATTTATTTGCGTACAAGATAGAGAATGGGTCACTAGCAGCGCCATTACTGAAGGTGCACTAACTCACTCAGAAGCCAGCTTACATGAATGTTGGAGACGACCTTAGCAGTAAGTTTCTCGCTCTTACACCAGCTGTCAGCTTGCAAGTTAGTTAAGTTGTGACGTTAGGCAAACTTGTATGCCAATATAAAAATATTGCATCATTAACATTTGTTGATGTTTCCTTCTAAAGGACATCGCCTGTTACCTTCCGAATTCTTCTCACGTCAGAGTTTGTACTTCGTCTCCGAGAACCTCATCGCCGAAAGGACCTTACATTGTGAAGTTCTGTTCCTTTTTTCTGATTAATACAACGCCAATCCGAAATTGAAGCAGACAGCTAGTGGAGCACTCGCGAAGGAGACAGGTTTTTATATGGTGCAGTTTTGTTTTACTAGCAGATACTTCTAGGGTAGTGTAAGAATATGGCACCAGGAACCACAGGACAACCACAAAGCACTAAAGTGAAAATTGAATATTTCGATAAGTTTTGGGAAGAGCTCTCAAATATTTCCACAGAAACGCCCAAAAAGGCGTTGGGGTATGTTTATTAATGAAAAATTATTGGAAGGGTAATCAAACATTTCACTAACAAGTGGGGAATTGGGCACATATTTGCTGTTGGAAATAAAGCCTGCCCCTCTCTCTCTCTCTCTCTCTCTCTCTCTCTCTCTCTCTCTCTCTCTGCTAACTCTGAATATTGGTTGACGATGATAAAGTACTTTCACTTTGGTGCTATCTATGTTGTCCTCCATACTTTTTCTTAACGTGCAGCAGACAGATGTTGTCTTATGATTTTCATCTTAATAGTATTTCGGCTAAGCCCACAAATAGCACGTTATTCTTTACTAAGAATATAACAAAGAGCGACATTTATTGGATTGGCCAGTGCTGCAACTTTGTGTCAGTGTTTGACGGGAACTCACTATCAGGTTTGTCACAAAAAGTTTGCCAGTGAGAGGATGTAATTGGTAGTATATCATCTCTACTAATCGTTCTGATCTATTCCTCATATCCATTCAATGCATTGTGAAAACTAATTTCAAGCGTGGATTGAAGTGAGAACATTTTAGCTGATCTTAGGTCGCAACATTGTTTCTCCCAAAAATTTGTCAGTCTACATTAGCTTAACGTTTCTTTGGATGCGCCTGTACAGTTCAACGCTTCTCAGTGTACCTGCGGTCATATCCAGTTTCGTATGCTAAACCCTAACGGCTGATGTGATTTGTGGAGGGACCTCTGAGTGTATCTACCAGGTGCGCCCTAGTCGCCCAGTTAGGCGAGCGCGGTCCACCAACTATACTGAGTGGATTCGTGCCGCAGCATGACAGTATTCACCATATTCCTAACAAATGTAAACCTCAGAATTTCATAAATATAACGAACAAGCTGTATAGATTGGCCAAGCGATATGTATGCCCGGCTGTGACAGCTTTGACTGTGATGTGATGCTGTGTGCGATGAAGGTGGATGGTGGGTGGGTAAGTATTCGGCGTAAACAAGAAATGTACCAATTATTATATTTGTTAGCAGAGAAGTAATGCAAATATTGTTCGAGAACCAAACTGTCTTGGATTATGAACAAGATGATGATTTACTGGTTACAAAAGAAAACATATTAGGTAATACTATACATGTTTCGTTGTTCTTCGGTCTCCTCCTCTCGCAAGCACACTTTGTGGTGGTGGTGGTGGTGGTGGTGGTGGTGGTGGTGGTACTTACTAGGTTGTCCACTTACACCGCAGTCGGTTTTTAGCCTCGCCTGCTTTTCTCTAACTACAGCACCTACGGAAGGAGGTGTCTTTCCTCCAGAGAACATGGAAATTTCTGGGTACGAAAGGGCGGATCTAGCAGCCAAGGAGGCGTGTCGTGACCCTCAGTTATTTAATTGTGCCAGCCCCCCCTGCATGTTATCCCCTCGCTGTTGAGATACAGAGTCTTATGTCGGTGGGAGGATGAGTGGCCGGAAGTGATAGACATTAAGCTCCGTCTAATAAAGCCCATAACGCAACCACGGCGTATCTCCTTCCAGCCACGCCAACAGGTGGTGGTCCTCCTTACTCATCTTCTCATAGGCCACAGCCCTATGACACATGGCTTCTTGCTCCGGCGAGAGAACCCTCCAATGTGTTGTGTTTGTGGCGTACTTACTATTGTGCGCCGCATTTTATTGGACTGTGTTTTATTTTCCGACCAGCGAATCGAGGCGGATTTACGGACCGATCTGTACACTATTTTAAGTAACTTCCAAACGGATATGGTTAGAGTTTCGAAGTTTCGCGAATTGTCCATCATTTTCCCCAGGATTTTGGGGGAATGGTTTCAGCATGTTCACAGGGTGACTAGTTCACTCGTGTGTCTTTTTAGTGGTCAGGTAGTGATATTTTCCTATGCCTTTTTTCTAGCCCTTTTGTCATTTTACTTGTTTTTTATTCTTATGTGTAGCTACTTCTACTCTTTCTCTGTGAGATGGAGTGATTGTGTGTTCCATTTGAGTACATCAATGAGCAACTATTTTAAAAGTGTTCTTCACCTTCCTCGGTACATATAGTCTTCTCTAGCTAATCCCATCTTAGACATACCCTCTCTGCTCCCTCCAATCCAACTCAGCCTCTGACTATTGCCTCTGATGTCTTCTTCCACCACATGCCTGGTGATCTGGCCTTCTCTCCGCATTACGTGCCCACACACCCTCTCTCTCTTCTCTCTAATCACAGCCGCTATGCGCAGCGACTTTTAAAACTCCTGCAATGCAATTCGCGGTTTTTCCTTTCTCTCCAGTCGTCTCCATCCTTCGTTGGCCCAAAAATCTGTCTCAGAACAGCGTTCTCAAATTCCGAAATTCTATCTTCTGTGTCGTCCAGGTTTCTGCTCTTTGTAAGATGACAGGTTGTACTAGTGTACTGTAGATCTTTGTGGATATCGATAGAATTCGGGACGTCAGCAGCATTCAGAGTGCAAACCTTGACCTGTTTCCTGTTTGGATTCTTGCCATTATTTCATGGTCCATCTCATTCTTTTTACTGAGTAATGCCCCAAGATATTTAAACTCTTACCCTTTCAAAGATTTTACCATCGAGATCTAAAGGTCTGTCATTGTTCTCTCTGTTCACAACAAGGTGCTTGATCTTATCCACATTCATCTTCAGGCCTCCTCTCATTGCTTCTTCCATTAACACTTTTTCCATCTCAACCAGATCTTGCTCATTCTGTGCTATTAAAACGACAGCGTCCGCATACGCTAGTGTGTTGATTCGTCTACCCAGTGTATTCCTGTCTCCAGGTTTGTTACCTTTGCCAGTATTATTTTAAGAATCAGATTAACCAGAAGGAGGGAGATAGTCTCCTGCCGCACTCCAGTCTTCACCTTGAATTTCTGTGACTTCTTTCCATTCACTTTAACCATGGAAGTTGTCTCTTGTATACATGCTTGCGATATTTTTATTAGTTTTCTAGGAACCTGTGCTCTTTCCAGTTCTTGCCACCTTGCTTGCCTGTTCACATTACCATTCGCTTTTTTGAAGTCCACAAGAAAGACAATGAAAATCTGATATTCCCGGTTATTTTATAGCATTTGCTATATTACATGTAGTTGCCTACAGTTGATTTTTCCCTTTTCAAACCCTGCTTGACGGAATCCAAGTACGTCCTAAACGCATGATGTTAGCCGCTTCAGAAACAACATGCTCAGGATCTTATAACTTGTGCATAGTAAGGTAATTCCCGTGTAGTTGCTGCATCTCATTGGGTTTCCTTTCTTTAGTATTTGGCAGATGAAATACTGCTTCCTTTCTGCCGCGATCCTTTGTCCTACAAATTAAACTGATCAGATTTCATCTCTCTTTCCCTCTATCACCATCTCCGCAGATATGTGGTTCCTGGTGCCTTTCCTCTCTTCAGAACTTTTATGGCTTCTTCTACGTCTTCCATGCTCCGCAGTTTATTTTCCGCTGTTGGTATTGTACCTCTCTTCTCCGTAAAGTTCTTGCTCTTCTTCTGACGCTGGTGTCGCAACGCTAATGGTATCGTCCACATTCAGGAGATTTTCGAAATAGCTTTTTAATTCCTCCACAGTTTTTGTTTCATCTGTTATGAAGTGCTCTGATTAGCCTTTGATCACGTCATTTCTCGCGTTACATCCTTCCTTGAAGAATCTGGTGTCCTACAAAAGTCCCTTGTATTACATGCTGCTCGATCCTTTTCTGCCATTGTTATCTTCCTGTTTATGTACTCTCGCTTTTATGTTCGGAGTACTTTCCTTGCTTCTCTAGCTGCCTCCTTGTATCCCAGTCTTAATCTTTCATTTTATTCGTTTGCTAGCCGTAACATTGTAGCCTCTTTCCTTTTGTTGACTGCGTGTCTACGCTTATAGTTAAACCATCCTCATTTTTTCTCTCTCTCTCTCGTGTCGTTACAGCATTTCGTCTTGAGCTTGGACCATCTTATCTACATCATCTCCCTCTTCTTCTTCTCCTCCTCCTCCTCCTCCTCCTCCTCCTCCTGCTCCTGCTCCTCCTCCTCCTGCTCCTCATTATTATTATTTATTTATTTCTTTTCTCAGACGTTATGTCTGGTCAAAAATGGAAAGTGACGCGGACCGTGACTTCCTTTTAACTGTACGGTATATGATATATTGCATTTAGGAACTTTCGGGTAATTGAACATGTATCAATAATTACGGATTTCTGTAGTTGTATATATATGTTTGGATGTAGCTGTATTGCGTTGATGTACTGGTTGGTATGGTGTGGTATGACTCCTGTGGTTGATAGTATAATTGGTATGATGTCAACTTTATCCTGATGCCACATGTCCTTGAATTCCTCAGCCAGTTGGATGTATTTTTCCATTTTTTCTCCTGTTTTCTTTCGTATATTTGTTGTATTGGGTATGGATATTTCGATTAGTTGTGTTAATTTCTTCTTTTTATTGGTGAGTATGATGTCAGGTTTGTTATGTGGTGTTGTTTTATCTGTTATAATGGTTCTGTTCCAGTATAATTTGTATTCATCATTCTCCTGTACATTTTGTGGTGCATACTTGTATGTAGGAACGTGTTGTTTTATAAGTTTATGTTGTAAGGCAAGCTGTTGATGTATTATTTTTGCGACATTGTCATGTCTTCTGGGGTATTCTGTATTGGCTAGTATTGTACATCCGCTTGTGATGTGATCCACTGTTTCTATTTGTTGTTTGCAAAGTCTGCGTTTATCTGTTGTGGTATTGGGGTCTTTAATAATATGCTTGCTGTAATATCTGGTGTTTATTGTTTGATCCTGTATTGCAATCATGAATCGTTCCGTATCACTGTATATATTGCCTTTTCTTAGCCATGTGTTGGATGCGTCTTGATCGATGTGTGGCTGTTAGATGATACGGGTGCTTGCCATGTAGTGTTTTCTTTTTCCAATTTACTTTCTTCGTGAAACTTCATGGCAGATTAAAACTGTGTGCCCGACCGAGACTCGAACTCGGGACCTTTGCCTTTCGCGGGCAAGTGCTCTACCAACTGAGCTACCGAAGCACGACTCACGCCCGGTCTCACAGCTTTACTTCTGCCAGTATCTCGTCTCCTACGTTCCAAACTTTACAGAAGCTCTCCTGAGGAGAGCTTCTGTAAAGTTTGGAACGTAGGAGACGAGATACTGGCAGAAGTAAAGCTGTGAGACCGGGCGTGAGTCGTGCTTCGGTAGCTCAGTTGGTAGAGCACTTGCCCGCGAAAGGCAAAGGTCCCGAGTTCGAGTCTCGGTCGGGCACACAGTTTTAATCTGCCAGGAAGTTTCATATCAGCGCACACTCCGCTGCAGAGTGAAAATCTCATTCTGGTACTTTATCCGTATCTGTTGGTGTTATGTGATCTAAAGGGTTGTACAGGGTTAAGAAATTGTAGTGGTGTAGCCGATGTATCTATATGAGTGATTGCTTTGTGTATTTTGCTAGTTTCTGCTCGTTCTAGAAAGAATTTTCTTAAATTGTCTACCTGTCCATAATGTAGGTTTTTTTATGTCGATAAATCTCCTTCCTTCCTCCTTCCTTTCTGCTTAATGTGAATCTTTGTTGCTGAATGAATGTGATGTATTCTATATTTGTGGCATTGTGATCGTGTAAGTGTATTGAGTGCTTCTAGGTCTGTGTTACTCCATTTCACTACTCCAAATGAGTAGGTCAGTATTGGTATAGCATAAGTATTTATAGCTTTTGTCTTGTTTCTTGCTGTCAATTCTGTTTTCAGTATTTTTGTTAGTCTTTGTCTATATTTTTCTTTTAGTTCTTCTTTAATATTTGTATTATCTATACCTATTTTTTGTCTGTATCCTACATATTTATAGGCATCTGTTTTTTTTCCATCGCTTCTATGCAGTCGCTGTGGTTATCCAATATGTAATCTTCTTGTTTAGTGTGTTTTCCCTTGACTATGCTATTTTTCTTACATTTTTCTGTTCCAAAAGCCATATTTATATCATTGCTGAATACTTCTGTTATCTTTAGTAATTGGTTGAGTTGTTGATTTGTTGCTGCCAGTAGTTTTAGATCATCCATGTATAGGAAATGTGTGATTTTGTGTGGGTATGTTCCAGTAATATTGTATCCATAATTTGTATTATTTAGCATGATGGATAGTGGGTTCAGAGCAAGGCAGAACCAGAAAGGACTTAATGAATCTCCTTGGTATATTCCACGCTTAATCTGTATTGGCTGTGATGTGAAATTATTTGAATTTGTTTGGATATTAAGTGTGGTTTTCCAATTTTTCATTACTATGTTTAGGAACTGTATCAATTTAGGATCTACTTTGTATATTTCCAATATTTGTAGTAACCATGAGTGGGGTACACTATCAAAAGCTTTTTGGTAATCAATGTATGCGTAGTGTAGCGACCTTTGTTTACTTTTAGCTTGATATGTCACCTCTGTATCTATTATCAGTTGCTCTTTACCTCCTCGTGCTCCTTTCCAACAGATTTTTTGTTCTTCATTTATAATTTTGTTCTGTGTTGTATGTGTCATTAATTTCTGTGTGATGACTGAAGTTAATATTTTGTATATTGTTGGTAGGCATGTTATGGGGCGATATTTAGCTGGGTTCGCTGTGTCTGCTTGATCTTTAGGTTTCAGATAAGTTATTCCTTGTGTAAGTGTATCAGGGAATGTGTATGGGTCTGCAATGTAACTGTTAAATAATTTAGTTAGATGTGAATGTGTTGAGGTGAACTTCTTTAGCCAGAAATTTGCTATTGTATCTTTTCCAGGGGCTTTCCAATTGTGTGTAGAACTAATTGCTCGGGTGACTTCATGTTGCAAAATTATCACTTCAGGCATTTGTGGTATCATCTTGTATGTTTCTGTTTCTGCTTGTATCCACCGTGCATGCCTGTTACGTTATACTGGGTTTGACCATATGTTGTTCCAGAAGTGTTCCATGTCTTATGTTTGATGGATTGTCTATTTTAATGTGTGTGTGATCTATTGTCTGGTAAAATTTCTTTTGGTTTGTGTTGAATGTTTGGTTTTGTTTCCTTCTATTTTCACTTTTTTTGTATCTTCTAAGTTGTTTGGCCAATGCTTGTAATTTCTGCTTCTTTTCATCTAATTGCTCTATCGCTTCTTGTTGTGAGATTTTACCTAACCTTTTTCGTTTGTTTTTTTTCTGACATTTCATTTCTTATAAATTGTGTTAGCTGTCCGATGTCTCTTCTCAGTTTTTCTATTCTGATCTGTAGCCTGTGTTGCCATGCTGGTTTTGTGGGTTTCTTCTGTGTGTTGGTTGGTTCTGATCTCTGCCTAGTGTGTATATTTAGTGTAGTGAGTGCTCCTATATAAACCAGTAGTTGTAACTCTTCCATAGTTGTTTTCATTGATTTTGTTGTGTATGATGTTGATAGTTTTTATTGTTGTTTCGACTTGTGGGTTATTTGGTGGTCTATGCAAGAATGGTCTAATGTCTGTATGTGTCTTTGTATTCTATATATGTCAGCTGAAATTTTTCTTCTATATCTAACATGTGTGTCACTCCGTGTTCTATTTGTGCTTGTTCTGGTGGCTGTCTTAATATTTCGTTTTCCTCTGATTGTTTAATTGATGCGTGTTGTTCCTTGTTTGTTTGCTCTGGGATGTTTGAATCCATTACTGTATTTTCTTCTTCTTCTGATTGCACATAATTTTGTTCCAGTATTTGTTGTACTTGTTGTTTGATGTTTTCTAATTCTGACTGGGGTATCCTGTTATTTTTGATTATTACACGGATCTGATCAGCTAGTCGTCGTTCTGTTAAAAATTTTAATTCTGGGTATCTGGTAATAAATGTTGTGTATACTTGTGATCTGTATTCAGTTGTGTTGGTTCCTAGGTTTGTTGCTTGGTAATAACAGAACATGAGGTGTCGATTAACTTCATCTGACCATCTCATCCTCTGTCTCTGTTTTCCTTCTAGGGTGGTTGCAGGAAGCATATCCTGCAAAACACCTCTATTTGGATTTAAATCATTTTCCAGTTGGCTAGCAGTGTCGTTACCATTGTGGGCGGTCATAGGGTTCACAAGCGTCGTCCCCGACCATGACGGCGCTTGTCCGAGGCTTCTTTAGTTCTGTCCTGAACCAACTAATCACTATTATTACTATTATTATTATTCCGCAGGGGTGACATTAAAGACCAACCTCAACACTTAGTTCGAAAAATGCACCATTGTTGATACGGACGCGCTCTTAATATGGCCGAGCTTATACTGCCAGATGCGTAGGAGTCCAGCCGTATGTATTTCGAAATCCTGTGAAACAATGAATGGATTTGGAACAGAGTAGCGAATAAGAAACACGGTAACATTGCAATATGCAATATAAGAGTATAAAGATGACGGGAGGGAGGGGGAGGGAGAGAGAGAGAGAGAGAGAGAGAGAGAGAGAGAGAGAGAGAGAGAGAGATATGGATGGGGGGGGGGGGGGGCAGATGCTGATAACCTGATCTTTAAAACTACTCAGGTCTACACGCAGCGACATTCCTGTCAATGCAGTACGGACTTACATTATCGCGTGGCAAGGTCATAGTTGATAACACGTATACGACTGTGGGCGCATCTCGTTGCTGATAAATAGCATGACAAGCAATTATATAACTGCTAGCAGAAGGCTCGCAATTCATGAAGGCTTTAAACCTCGTTTAAAGAACGATTTGGACAATTGTGCAGTTCAAGCACTGGACTAACTTAATGCAAGCATTGTTCATTTCCCGATAAGAGGTAGATCGCCGTGCGAAATCAGCGGGATTATTTTTAATGTAAGGTTTTTCTTTCACATTCAACAATTTTGGCACCCATGTTTGACAGATTTCCTCACAGAAAATGTTCTTGTAAAATGTATCGTACCATATGTATTTACTTGCCTATGCTATTTCGGGCGCTGATCTACCCATTTAACGCCCCAAAACATTAAATACTAGGCAGTTTCTTACTACTTCAGTCGACTATATCCCTGTACCACATTAAATTTCTCGATGTTTTCATTTGCGGCTGCAAAGTTACCTATTGTTAACTGTAGTAAATGAAGGTGTCTCCTTACTCTCTCAAAAAACTTGGATAAATTTCCCTTTGAGAAAAACAAAGGGAAAAAGTACAACTTCGTAGTATTTTAGTATACCCATTTGAAGGAAACACGCAAAGCTACTATTTCGTAAACCCGTGTAAAAAAAAATTATATCACATGTCAAGCTAACACGTCAGTTATTGTCAACATATAGCGACATTAAAAAGAATACAGGTATTAACACCAGCTCGCAAGGTAAGCATCCATCCACCTGACCTCAGGGTTAGCTCATTTTCGCACGGTTGTAGTATACTATGGGGTTCTAAGTCTTCCGAGACTCTTCAATACCATGCAAGACCGTCTGCCGTCGACGGTGTGTCGTTAGCGCAACCTACTAAGGAGACTAATGGTTCAAATGGCTCTGAGCACTATGGGACTTAACTTCTGAGGTCATCAGTCCCCTAGAACTTAGAACTACTTAAACCTAACTAACCTAAGGACATCACACACATCCATGCCCGAAGCAGGATTCGAACCTGCGACCGTAGCGGTCGCGCGGTTCCAGACTGTAAGGAGACTAGATTAGAAGTCTACCACTGCTCTATCCAAGTTACATCATTTTGTTCTTAATCTCCCATCAAACACTTGTATCGATACAGTTAATTATGTTTCTTCGGAAACGAACAACGACGACGATGGTGATGGAGATAATGATCATGATAATCATGGTAGTACAGAAACGAATGAGCGTCTGGCCGATTATAAATCACTGACTAAAAGTCCTATCATTTATAGCATCAAAATGGAGCGATCTGCAACACATCAGTTGGGACAGCAGGCACTCCCACTAATTCTACATGCAAGTGGCACAGATGTTTTTTTATTAACACTCCAAACGCAGTGCAGATATAGTATACATTAAACGAAGCAAATATAGTTCGATATGACTTCACTGCTAAATGAACTGATCAGTAAATAAATTTCCATTTCATCAAGATTTCTTAGTGCTCTCAGATTACACCTCTACAGCTACGTTTCTACCCTGTAGTTCAGATCCAACTTCTAGGCAAGAAGATTCACAGAACTACTTTCAGGCTAATTCCTACAACCTTTTCACACTTTCTGACCAGCCTATGTGGCAAATTTTATGTTCATGTGATAATTAAAAATAAAAGATGTTACTTTCATCGAGTTATGTTCCGACATTGTCAATTAACACTTCCAATTTGTGATAAATATAGAATGTAAATAAAACTAATAAATGTTGCTACCAGCGAGGCTAATTATATTAATAATGGTAGTGTTTTATACTTAATAGCGCCTGTAAATCTTCTGTTCGTCTAAGATGATTTTTCGGGGTAGTTTATTCCCACTCTCCCCCCGTTTTCTTCCGACAGCTCCTTTGTAAAACGGAAAACAGCACAATTAAAACAACAAGCAACGCCATTTGTGTGTGGGGACGGACAGATAATACGTGCTACATGGGAGCACAGTTGGCGCAGTTACGGTACACCACGACGCTGTAAAGTGAGGAGACGGAGGACTTGGAAATTGCTTGTGCTATCTCGCAGGAGAGGGCGAGCGCGTCTCTGAGGGGAGGCATGCAGTAGTCAGCGGCTGCTGCGACGAATAACTCGGCGGGCGCTGCGTATCCCACGGGGGTGCGAAGCGAAGCGACGCTACGCTATGCCTCTCCCGTGACAGGAGGAACGCTGCCTGGGCTACACGCCAGCTGCACTCCTACTGGCCAGGGCTTCACTCCTGAAAAATCACAGGTCACCGTTCGCCTTGACAAGCGAGTAACGAGTCGGCAGTCATTGTGGCACGCCATTATGGGGATGCGCCACACTTTAAACGATTTGATTAAAAGTAACAGCACTATCAAGACACATACTGATAAGTCCCATACTGTTGAAAAGATGAACTTTAGAATAAATCTAAAATAGGTAAAATTCACAAAACGCAATTTCGATGAGGTTGCTATTAGAATCAAGCAACTCACAAAAATAGCAGAGTGGAGCGCTTTGTGGGGCTATGAAATAATATGCTGAAGGTAAAGCAGGTGCCAGACTTCAGGTACGCCGCAACTTCCAGTATAGCTCAGTTGTGCGGGAGCCATACCAGATAGGGCCAACAATGGACATCGAAAGTACACTAAGAACGGCGGTGTACTTAGTCGATCAGAGTACTGCGAGAGAAGCAAACCTGTGACTAAGAGAAGAGAAATTCAGGAGTAGCAAACAGGTTACAAGGGATACTCAAGCTGAGACAGGTGGGGCCAAGTCATAAATTGTTTATTATTTCAGAAGTAATAACCATAACAGAAAAAACTCCGTCCAACGAGGTTTCGGAAGTCCCAATGGTACCGAGTCACCATAGTGTCTTCCTCAGCCGGTAGGTGTCACTGGATGCGGATGAGGAGGAGCGTGTGGTCAGCACACCGCTCTTCAGCCCTCAAGTAACTCCTCAATTGGCCTCACAAGGGCAGAGTGGGCCCCCTAACCAGTAGCGCTCGGCAAACTGTCGGTCACCGATAGCGCTCAACTTCGTTGATCTGACGGAAACCGGTGTTGCCATTGCGGCAAGGTCGTTGGCAGTCGCTGTAACTGTTATTGCAGTTATCCCATTGTGACACAAGACTGTCATTGTCTTCAACGAAAAATGTTTCCGGTTGCCTGTGGAACCATGTGGACGACCCTCATGTTGCCGATGTTGTTTCGAGTACGTTGCAGAAGTTTCGTTGGGAAACGGTCACATATCCTCAATACAGTCGCGATCTCTCCCCACGCCATGTTTGTATTTTTGGAGCCTTGAAGAAAGACATTCGTGGCCGTCGACTTGCTTCGGGCAAGAAATCCATGGCTTCATGCAATCGTGGTTCCGTAGGCAACAGCAAACATTTTCCCACGAAAGCATTGAGCGTCTTGTCTCAGAGCGGGATACATGTATTAACATTTAGGTCAATTACGTCTGAAATAGTGAACACTTTCTTTCCATCTATCTCGTTTTCATTTCACTGCCCCCTTACACAAGTAAGTGACGGAGATACCATCCTGATGGAGTTTAGAAACCTTTATCATCAGTTCTCAGATATGAAAAGTTTTGTACTTACATAAAAGCAAATCCCTGACTCGAGAAATTCCAAAGCTGATAGAAGCTTAAGAAAGCTTCTTACGCTGTCAGATAAATATTACAGTGACAGATGTTCCTCGATCGCTTTGTAGAGGTGCTAGATTCTACTGCTGCCAATTATATTGCGTTAACAAAGACTCGGCGTTGGTTAATACTTGCTGGGTAGTTGGTTCCGTGTAACCCAAGGGGAAGCATTAAAATTAGCGGTGTAAAATATTCTTCTGTCATGATGAAATAAACGTATCTTACATGCGCTGAGTATCTGTGGTTTATATTTTTTCTTCTGTTTCATGCTGCAGGTCCTTCATCGTAGACAAAGCACATTTTACATGGTGACGTAATAAAATGTTTGGGGGGAAAAGGGGGAGCTATGACAGGCATGCGACAGAATAAACTTTTCCGCTTTCAGGACAGTTGCATAAGGTCGTGGATGAAAATTCGGAATAACTCTGGGACTTTACTTTTCTTTGGCTCATGTACGTAATTCGTAAGTACTAAGCTTATTAGAAACTAAGCTCTTCGTCTGTTAAATGTAGAAGCACCACTTTTCAAAATTTTGTAATATCTTGTTTCTTGCAGTAATGGTTGAAATGGCTCTGAGCACTATGGGACTTAACTTCGAAGGTCATCAGTCCCCTAGAACTTAGAACTACTTAAACCTAACTAACCTAAGGACATCACATACATCCATGCCCGAGGCAGGATTCGAACCTGCGACCGTAGCGGTCGCGCGGTTCCAGACTATAGCGCCTAGAACCGCTCGGTCACCCCGGCCGGTTCTTGCAGTGAATTTCTTAAAGTTCCAGTGTTTGTGACTAAACGATGTCATAGCTGTTGGAGAGGTTACAAAGACTGAGGAGACTTTCTGGAGGACTAGACTATGGCTGTGAGTAAGAAACAAGTCAATATATTGCTAGTGTGCAAAGTAAGGAAAATCACTGTTACGCTGATTTGAAATAGCAATCACTTTCAATTATTCGTTAATCTATACCACCAATTTTTAATGCCATTGCTTTATTAAAGTATCTGTATCCGAGCAGTTTTGATATAAAGGTCGTATAGGCACTAAGACTTCTCTTACCAGCCGCGGGGTTCATAGCTTAATCGACGAACCTGATTTAGGTTGTGCACGGCCTTCCTAATGGTACCATTCCAACTGGGCTTTATATTCATGTGCTTTAGCCGGGAGATCCGAAGATGGTCTGAGAACAAGCGTTGTCAGCTCCTAACCGACATGACGTTGTTGTGGTTAAAAAAAAGCAAACAATAAATAAATATGTTCTACATCAACAGGCCTTTATATTCCACCATTCTTCTTTGTTGCTTACACGCTGCAGAGGAAACTAAAAATCTAGAGGAAAGTGCTCAACTTTCACAGGGTCAGTGGAAAAAGAGGGCACAGAGATAAGACCCTTAAGCTTCGTCACAGCTGCAATGAAAGCTGAATATTGCGTAAGATAGTGGCTCGTGCAGATAAGTTCACTGACACGTATCTTCTCGCTGGGAGTATCAGCACATTCAATGCGAAGAAACCAGTTCATAGTAACAGCTGCCCAGAACGCAAGGAAAACAAAATAATAATAATCCGAGAGGATCAGTAGTAGTATTTCTAGTTAAATAATATGTTGCAATGTAATAAGATACCCAACTGCAAACATCGTATAATGATGTCAAAGGCTTTTAAAAGTAATTCCGCGATCGGACGGAGATCATCATGCGATTACGACCAGTCGTCATGTTGTCCTCTGCCAAACGACGCCATTTGGATATTGTATGGAGGGACATCGCGTCAACATACCGCTCTCCCGGCCTTTGTCAGCTTTCCTCACCCTCGGGGCCGCAACTTCACAAAAACGTAGTTCCTCATTTGGTGTCACGAGGATGAGTACATCATTTCCAGTCCTCTCACCGTGGAAAAACACCTGGCTGTATCGGGAATTGAACCCGGGTCTTCCACATAGAAAAACTGCTTCCAATCACGTCGGTACGTTTGCTTCTGCACACACTTGAGACTTGTATTGCATGTTTAGAACAAGGTGCAACAATCATTTTTTTGAATGAACTTTCAGTTGCTTTAGACGACTACGGTTGTGTAGAAAATTGCGAAGATAACAAGACATGCTGGGGGGTTTTATGTGTGTAGTTCACCTGAAAAAATATGGTCCATCAAAATTGACAGTCTTAACCCTTGTCGAGCAGCTTGTGTGTGTGTGTGTGTGTGTGTGTGTGTGTGTGTGTGTGTGTGTGTGTGTGTTGTTCTTAGCATAAGTTAGTTTAAGCAGTGTGTAGGTCCAGGGACTGATGACCTCAGCAGCTTAGTCCCTTAGGAATTCACACACATTTGAACATTTGAAACCCAACCTTCCTTCCGCCCTGCTTGTTTTTCCTATTACTTACACCAATTACTCCATAACTATTTTGAGATCAGAAACTTTCTTTTCCATAAATGTTTTAGTCAGTCTCTCTCTCTCTCTCTCTCTCTCTCTCTCTCTCTCTCTCTCTCTCTCTCATGTGTAAATGTGAAAAATAAATTACTACACAACGATTTCTTAGCATCGCTGTAAGTGTTTGCTGATGAAAAGACAATAAATTGATGTAGACGATGGAGTCACTGTTGCTGAAAAGTGTGTGGAAGGTGTATAAGCATGTTACCGTCCTTTTTGAGCTTAGGTCTGTTTGCATGAAAACTTGAAGTTCCATAATTTATTTAGCACACAAGAAATTGAGAGATGATAAAACACTTAGCTGCTCATCACCTGGCCCTACGGTTCTTCAGTGATATTCTGTAAAGTCAGTATCTTGGGTTCTCATTACATCCATTAGCAAAACATTAGACAGAAGAACATGATAAGCAATGGTGATAATTAGAAGATTTTCTGACTTGTTAAACACACTTCACAGCTGGTATTTAATCATTAGTTTCCATCTTAAACCAGTCATTAACCACGGCTGTAATCTTTCGAGATATTCTTGAAACTTTAATTACTGATGATGGCTTTTAGCTTCCGCTCTTAAAGAGAGCCAACAAATTATTACTAATAATTAATTGATTAGTAGTATTGAATTTATACTTAATAATGAATTATTTTCTTCCCGTGAAAGAAATTGAGTTTTCTTAGCTCTGCACAGCTTTTATGTGTTTGGCAGCAGACTTCACTATTACAGTCAAAATGTTGCCTTGTATTTCTAAATGTTAACGCACATTTTCACTTCTCATTTATTTCTTTCTTTTTTACCTACTGTGCCTCGGTCTCTTCTAGATAGGTGTAATACCTATGAGTATTGTTAAATAACTAAAGCAAAACAAGTTACTCGCATAAACAATTCTTATTCAATAAATAAATAATAATAGTTCCTAGTCCAAACACAGAACTGGAAGGTATTACACCATGAAATACTTACGTCCGTCACCGCGCGGGATTAGCTGAGCGGTCTCAGGCGCTGCAGTCATAGACTGTGTCTGATCCCGGCGGAGGTTCGAGTCCTCCCTCGGGCGTGCGTGTGTGTGTGTGTGTGTGTGTGTGTGTGTGTGTGTGTGTGTGTGTGTCTGTGTGTGTGTTTGTTTGTTTGTTCTTAAGATAATTTAAGTTAAGTACTGTGTAAGCTTAGGGACTGATGACCTGATGACCTTAGCAGTTAAGTCCCATAAGATTTCACACACAATTGAACTTAAGTCCGTCATGCCAATGATTCGACCTTCTTTACCGAGTGAGATGGCCCATTGGACTCGCTTTCCGACGGCACGACTGTTCAAATCCGCGTCCTCCCATCCAGATTTATGTTTTCCGTAACGTCCCTATATCGCTCCAGGAAAATTCGGGGATAGTTCCTTCTAACGGGCGCTGCCGAATTCCTTCCCCATCCTCGAAACAACCCGAGCCTGTGCTCTGTCCCTAATGACATCATCGTCGAATGGGCGTTAAACCCTGACCGTCTTTCGACCCTTCTCAAAGTCGAACAGTTGGTGAGAAGTTGCACGCGCACGTCTTCGGGGCAAGCTGTGTTGTTCGTTTAAGGATGAATTTTTAATCACCATATCCCTCAGGTGTGACGGTAATGGGAGTGTCAGTTTGGTAGCGTTTGCTCTAGGCGTTGATAGGGTAATACTGTCCGTTTTCGTCTGTGTATAACTTCGTAGAAAATACCGAAGAAGTAATTCCATCTCAAGTGGGAGACACTCGAGCATTCGCCCTACAGTCCTGTTCTCTGCACATGTAATTATAACGCCTTCAGCCCTTTGAAAAAGGCCTTGAAGTTTCCTGCCTGACGAGGATGTGCAGCAGGCAGTTACGGACACCTTAACGCAGCAGGAGACGTGTTTTCGCCAAAATGGTATCTTCAACCTGGTGCGTCGGTGGACCCTCCAGGTTAGCCGAAAGCGCTAATGCGGTGATTCCTGGACTCGGGTAGGCGCGCCGGTCCCGGATCGAATCCGCCCGGCGGATTAACGACGGAGGCCGGAGTGCCGGACAGCCTGGATGTGGTTTTTAGGTGGTTTTCCACATCCCACTAGGGTAATACCGGGCTGGTCCCCACGTACCGCCTCAGTTACACGGCTCACAGACATCTGAACACATTCACACTATTCCATGGATTACACTCGACACAGACAGATGGGGTACACTAATTCAGTCCCGGGGGGTACGGGATGGAGGCAGGAAGGGCATCCGGCCACCCCTTAAATTAACCTTGCCAAATCCGATTAACCATGCCGACCCTCCGTCACTGCAGGAAAAAGGCACAAGCGAAAGAAAGAAAGAAAGAAAGAACCTGGTGCGTCGGTGGGATGATAGCCTCAGTGCTCAAGGCGTTTTTGCCTGATGTGCATACTGGTTATGGACAGTATGGCCTTCGAACGGAAACTTTTTGATCGCCCCCCCCCCCCTTTTATAAGTAACATGTAAACACGCGATTCTTTGAAGAATCTAACTCCTATGTATAAAACATCTTCAAACGTCCGGTAACTGTGCAAATGACGTAATGTGTTAAAAATTTGACGCTAAGCAGGTAAGAGAGAAAAAGTGCAGAGCGGATGTGAAATTGTGCTTAAAGTTCGTTTGAAGTCTCTAAGTGCTGTCATTATTAAACACGGGGTGAGTATTGTCTGGGTTATTTGCGCTCCGTCTTAAGAAGAGGTATTTTTTCACGCAGCTCAATATTCATGACGCAATGTCTCCTTCACTGTGTGTTGTGCGACGACATAATTTTGCACATACATTCAGGTGGCATGTGTGTATACTGTCTGCGAAATGTGGAAAATGTAGTAAGCGAAAAACTTTTTCCCTTTATCATTCGGGAGCGGGGGAGGGGACAAGAGGAGGCTTGTCAGCGAGAAAAACTTTCTTAACGGTTTGAAATAGTGTGTAAATTTTGTTGGAAGTCGCTACGGGCTGTCATTCCCAAACACTACATGAATATAGTCGGGATATTGGCGCGCGGTGCATTACGCTTCTCTTTTATCCCCCACCCCTTTAATTGGCTGGTGATTCTTATCGAACAGTGATTCTTCCCAGATAGGAAGTGATATGTGTACCAAATCTGGCCGAAATCGATGCAATAGTTTAGGAGAAGTGGAACATACGTACATACATTTTAATACAAGATAGAGATTACAATGCAAGTTTCTTGCCATCGACATCACTGCAACAACACTTCGTCAAAGTCTGAAAAACTTCTTTTGCATCAAAGAAAAGTGCGTGGAAAATTCTTGCGTTTCCAATTTTTGAAGGACGGTAACAACGCGAATGACTTGGTGATTCATGCTGTGACAGCTTTTTGATGCTTTGTATTGATTATATGCAGGTGGTGCAAGAGAAAATTGCAGAGAGATTTTGTCACTGAAAAGATGCCAAGTATCGGGTAGGAACATTGCTTTGTATATAAACTTGTCCACAATACCGGTTCCATAGCATTTTCCATTAAGGCAACATTTGTCACTTCAGGTTACGGACTGAAAATTTAGAACGTCTAGCCTACACTCACAGCGCGGAGACATATTTACGGCGATTATTGTAAATGTCGCAGGTCTATTATTCATTTAGTTTCACGTAATTCATCTTAGTACTGCTTGGAACCTTATTTCTTAAATTTCAGTGCCTCACGGTGTGAAACTTGGTTGCGGATTAAATCCGTTCGCTGGGCCAGAACAGGACCTTGGACTGCTGTGGCACGCCGACAGTGCTCTTATCAACTGAGCTATACATGCAGGGCACACTATCTTCAATATATCGCCACCTATATTCTATTTTCCGAAACCCATTGCAGTCCAGCAACATACTCCTATTATAAGTTTGTGGATGAGGCGAACGGTTGTGACAGATTGAAACTTCGAGTCGAGGAGAGTCGCATGTGCTCACGGAAAGCAAGGTTCGTGATTCTAAAACCGTACAATTCACGGTTTTAATACATCAGGAAGTTTCATTGTAGTACACATTCCACTACAAAGCGATACAAATAATCCTGGACATCACTTATTATTCGTTCGAAGACCGTAAATCGATGTATCAAGCAAAGAATTGCACCTCTACGTGTGTGAGGGAGGTCAGACACCGGACTCGCTGGAACAATATGTAACCACTGCGTACGAATACGCAACACGTGTCACAGGTGCAGGCGACAAAAGACTATTGTTACGTTATGCTGCTGCTGCTGGAAACGGCGTGCTCTGCCTGTAATTCGCGCCCATCAGACAGCGCACAATAAAACACGAGGAACGAGAGAAAGTAATGCTACGAAAGAGTGACAATGGACTCCAGCACTCGGCCGAATCAACGAGGACGTTGCCTGGCGCTTTCCGACTGCTTGTTTCAACAGCAGCAGGCGCGAAAATAAATTCCTAGCTGGCGCCGCCTACCAGGTTTGTCGGTTCATTAAGTTTTACGACAGGAAGAACGCCTTCCCCTGTGAGGCAAGGGGCGTGGCTGCTCACGGCACTTTCTCCCGAAGAGAGGAAAAAAAAATGCGAAAAGAAAATACTGGCGGCGCCGCTGCTTGCATAGACGACGGGAACGACCCAGTCAGAGGAAACGCTTCTGACAGCGAAGGAACCAAAATCGGGTCGCTTCACCTAACGTCAATGCGTTACCAGGGAGAAATGTTTATACTTACTTAACAGACACTTGGTTATGCTTTTATACCGCCTACTGCGCTAACAGCCTCCTAGGCCCGTATTACACCGTCAGATTTTCTTTGACAGTAAAATGAACTCAGATATTCATCATATTATTTTTGACAAATATATTTGAAGCGACGCAAATAGAGGTATTACGCTATCATCAAATTTTCTTTGACAAAGATCTTCGATATCATCGTTCCTTCAGAATGACTGACAAAGACATATTACTGTGCTCTGGAGCTTCGTGTACCACAACTGCATTGTATTTATGTTTGGAAGAGGAACAGAAGAAAAACGAAACGTACTTGGATGAAGCCACGGGTTTCACGGCGAGATGCTAAAAGCATCCAGCAAAATCTGTTACGGGAGCTGCAAGTCGACGACGTAAAGTCGTGTATGAAAATTACTTGCGAATGGACGAGAATACATTTCAATACTTGCTCAAAAGAGTGACTCCTCACATTGCGAAACAAAACAGTAACCTCAGAGATGCTGCATCTGCAAAAGACAAGACTTACCATAACACTGCGATTTCTTGCAACAAGAGATAGCTACTCCAGTTTACAATGTGGTATTCGAATACCGCAGTGCAAATTGACGAAAATAATACCAGAAACGCATGAAGCTACTTACAACCACGAATGAGGAATATCTGAATGCAAATAACTGTTTAGTACATATCATCATCAGTTAGCTGCTATATTAGCAGGTCCTTTGCCTCTCCATTTTCTGCGATCCATTGCTTCCTTCTTAAGGCTGCTGTATGTTGCACCGTCCATCATGTCATCCAGTATCTGGAATCTCTTCCTTCCTCGCTTCCTTTTCCCTTCTACATAACCTTCTAAAACTGTTTTTATCAGTCCGTCATTCTTTCTTAATATAAGCCCAATCCAATTTCTTTTTCTTCTCTTTATTACATCTAGTAACTGTCTTTTCTCTCCCACTCTTCTCAGTACCTCTTCATTTCTTACTCTGTCCATCCAACTTATTCTTTCCATCTTCCGCCATGTCCAGATCTCAAAAGCCTCCAGCCTTTCTCTGTCTTTTTTCCTCATAGTCCATGTTTCAGCGCCATATAGAAGAACACTCCATACAAGACATTTTATGAGTCTCTTTCTGAGTTCTCAGTCCAGACCGCTGCAGAAGATTCTCCTTTTCTTATAAAACGCCTCTTTTGCCATTGCTATCCTTGATTTAATTTCTGTGGTGCACTTCCAGTCGGTGTCTATCCTGCTTCCAAGATACTTTAAATTTTGCACCTGTTCTAGTGTTTCTCCATTCAGCACAATTTTTATTTCGTTATTTCCTCCTATTGCCAATACTTTTGTTTTATTTGTGTTAATTTTCATTCCATATTTTTTTCCGTTAGTTGCAATGGTGTCCACCAAATCCTGTAATTCTTTTTCCCCTGTGGCTAGAAGGACCATGTCATCAGCAAATTTCAAACATCCTACTCTTCTTCCTCCAATTTCTACTCCTTTGTCATCTACTGAGCATTGGTCAATCATATTCATTAATAAATAATTCTGTTTTTACAGAAGTTGTACAGCGCTTCATCTGCCTCGTACTTTTCTATGAGTTTCGTTGTAGAAGCGACGCAGTTTATTTCGAAGCCATGTTGATAAACATTAGATGTCGGACACCTTCATCGGTGCTAGTGCTCAGAGTTGTTACTTCTGTCCATGCAATAAAGAGAAGGTGAGCGCTTTCTTTTATCAAATCTAAGGCGAAGCGCTAGATTGATTCCTTGTTTCCTTACTACATTTGGCAAAGAACTTTGTCAGAGAAAAATTTGATAGCGTAACGCTGGCCTTAGTACTACGTAGTTTTTCGTTTTGAGGTATTAGACTGACAGTTACGCATCCAACATGGTAACTAAAATGGGTGCACAGATGGTTTTTCTTTCTTCAAAACTGTAGATACGTGAGGACACTGTCATTTTTTCCACTACCTTCCACGACAAGTTCGACCAAATCCATTAAGATGGAAAAACACTTAAACTGCAGTTTGCATAGTTTACAGTCGGTCTCTCTGGATTCGAACCAATGATTGATAGTTTGATGCCAAGTCGCCAGACCACGCACCGTTATCCTGACAGCGATTTCCATCGCTACAAAATTAAATTAAATCTGGCGTAAAATAATAAAACTTCGCATTAAGCTTGTCGACAAACCGATTACCTGTCAGCACTTCAGGCGTTTTCTTCGACACAAGTGATAACATAAAAAATAACTTTTCTTCACTAATAAGTAATTATTGTACCTTTGATTAGCAAGAGTGGCAATGCTTAATCATAGATCCCGTGCAAACCAAGAAAAAATATGAGCTTATACTGTGCTTTCGTTGAAACTTTGGAAAATATTACTATGTAGCCTAGTCACCTCATTTCTACTATTAGAATAGTGTTCTGCATTGGAATTTTCAACTCTGTAAGAAATGTCCCCTTACAAATATTTGAAGAGAAAAGTAAAATGAAAAAATGACTCATGATGGGAGTTACGGAGGAAAAAATTAATATTTCTGCAGTTTTAGAGGACAAGCCAGTTCCCACCAACTCACAAAAGCAACTTACTTGGTCAAACATTTACATTTGTGTGTAAGTTACCATGTTAGTAACGTTTTGTTTAACCCATTTAACAAATATTTGTAACCACTTTTGGTCAGTATACTTAGGAAGTGATTACAGTTCATTTTTGTCTGTAGTGGAAAAAATGTTTTTATGTAAGTGAAGTATATTTTTGTCGTAATATAAAGTTGCCTATTGTTTATAGTCGCGAAATTGCTGTAATTCTGAACATTATGATTATAGTCAGATATTAGTGTATCATACTACAATGCGAAAAGTTGGTTATGACCGAGAATTTTTTAGAAACTTACGAAATTACGTAACAGTGTAACAACGTTGCAATTATGCAATCATTGCAGCCTCTGTTCTCGGAGCCACTGAGAATGACGAGGGTCTAGGCAAGTCGCAGGAAAACCCTGTTAGTATACCAGCGGAGGAAGATGCACCATGCATCTCAGTTGGTTCTGATAATTTTACAGGTTCCATAAAGCTAAAGAAGGAACAAGCAATCGAAAAACCAGGAAGAGAGGAGAGGACTGCATTGCGGAGGATACCCCAGTTCAAGAAGTGTATCAAGGTCGTTCAGGGAAGATGTATGGGAAAAGAAAACTGAAACCAACATGAGAAATGTTTTCAACGGAATCGGACTTGGAACAGTGGGACACAAAATGTGTGTGATCCTTTACTCACACAACGAAAATATTAAAGGTGAAAATGAAAATGAGAACAAAGAAGAAAATATTAGGCCACCTGCTCAAAATAATTATGATTTAGTGTGGTTCCCTGGCAAGGACCCAGTTCATTATGTAAGGATGGTGGTGACTGTGAAGTGTTATTTCTCCGTGGTGGGGGGAGGGGGCGGGGGGCAAAAATCCAAGCGCATTTGTATACCCACATATGACTGATAAATAATACGAGGAGCATTCAGTAAGTAATGCAACACATTCTTATGCTCTATTCGGAGGAGGGGGAAGATCCGAGTCTTAGGGTGGATGAGGAAGAACATTCAAATGAAGTTTTGTGAACTCCTTCCTGGTGCACAGACATGGGCGATGCCTTGTGTTGTCCTGGAAAAGGAGTTTACATTTTTGTAACGGCGAACACGCTGAAGTCGTTTCTTCAGTTTCCACGGTACACTTCAGAGTTGATCGTTCCACCAGAGGGAGGACATCAAACAGACAAGCGCCTTCAGTCTCGAAAGACAGTCGTCATTAGTTTACTGGCTAAGGGTGCGGCTTTGAACTTTTTATTCGGAAGAGAGGTGGTGTGGCGCGGCGCCACTCCATGGATTGCCACTTTGTTTCCGATTCGAAGTGGTGAACCAATGTTGTGAAGATACTCGACAAGAAGTTGACACTATCAGCCTCGTAACGCGCCAGCAGCTCAGCACAGATGGTCCTTCGTTGCTCTTCATAATCTTCTGTCGGGCGGTGAGGAATCTTACGGACACACATCTTTGACTACCCGAACTTGCGGACGTGTGTGTCGGCACTATCAACAGAGACGTTCAATTATGCAGCGATGTGTTTGTGATTCGTCGATCATCTCTAATGAGAGTGTCCGCACGTTCCAACATTGTGGGAGGCACAGCTGTGTGCGGCCGGCCGGCACGCGGGCTATCGGACAGGTTTGCACGACCTTGTTGGGATGATGACAGACTCCTCACCCAACGATTCACCGTGCTTTTGTTCACTGCCAGATCTCCGTAGACATTCTGCAAGGGCCTATGAATGTCTGCGATGCTCAAGTTTTCCGCCAAAAGAAACTCTGTGACTATTCTCTAGTTGAAACGCGCCTTTGTTACAGACTCAGATCCGAAGGCTACGTATAGATCCGCCACCTGTCGAAACTTCATGAAACTGTAGAGACTGAAGCGGAAATATTCCACGATGTCCCACGACAAATTCCACATTTTTTAAATCGAAATTGGCCGATAAAGTGTTGCATTACGTATTGAACGCCCGTCGTATGTGTCTGAAAAAAGTGTGCTAAGGGTTTTATCGAAACCTGTTTGCATGGAGAAAACTAAAGGATAGCATCGATGCCTTAAATTTGATTTCAACCTAACAGTTTTAATGATTGTTGAAGAGAATAAAAGTGTTGAAATTATGTCCAAAGACACTACACACTAATTTTTCCTAGAAGTTGAATCATAAAAGTTATGCCCACATCAATGTAATTTTTCATGCTTGATTTCAATCTACCCCGGCATGTGTTACCCTTTGCCCTTTGCTTGGACACACTTTAACAGTTTCCATTAATACTTAATACATTGTAAATAACACACTGATTGCAAAGTGACACGGTCTGAGAGCTATCAATGTTTGTTAAGGGACCCTTAAAGAATAACACACGAAAGAGGTATTCACAGATAACTTTTCTCTTTGACTGTGCCCCACATTTCTCAATCCTCATACAGGTATGCTTGCTGAAGCAATGTTATGCCGTCTCTTGCAGTCTCTCTGTACATCGATCGTCAGAATTCTTTTCGTTGGTGACTTCGTAACTTTTAATGTTGTTACTATAATCTATCAAATACAGCCTGAAACCTAAGAAAATCCGAAGCATGAAGGTGTATGATACTGTATTCACACACATGCCTTCCTGTTTGTAAAATTCGCGTAACAAATATAGAGCTGACGTGCAATGACACAGCAATCGTAGCGATCAAGCAGTACGAATGGTAGAAATTACCGTCATTCAGTTCCTATTTCGTTTCCCGTGCACTTTACTCTCAACAAGTGTACATCAACATTATTTTTTTAATTTTGCTTTACACTAAACAGCAATTTTGGAGGCAGGCAGCTTTGGGAGGAATGTATGCTCTGCCATCTTGTGGCGAGATTTCAACCTACACTGAAAGTTCTTTGCTGTTTGTGCCTCCATCTAATAATCGTACCTCTGAACTAAGATATTAACCAGAAAGCTTTCTGCATGTTTTAGGAGTTTATACTCAACTGTTCTTTACTTTTGTTAGTATGTTTTCTTCAGTTTTTATACTGGCTTACTATAAGATTAGAAAGGAATTCTAGGTTTTACAACTGTTCATTGCACATAGAGAATGTGTCAGCTGTCTCTTAGCCACTAGTGTCGGTGATAACCCGTACCAGTGTTCAAAATTCGTCCGTTGAAAGACTACTAAAGCAGTAAAAACCAATGACGTGGGTCTGACGAACTTCCCGCTAAAAGATGTCGCAACCAGTTAGCAGCCTTCCCGGGAAGGTTGCGTGTGGTGCATCGCCAGCAGCCGGATCCAAGAGCCTGAGATTTGCCCAGACGGAACACTGATGAACTTCAGCATTTAAACGATTTTTGTCTCTCATGTAATCGCTTGCTAGTCGTACTCGAAATGCCGATAGTCGACACTCTGTTATCACCCAGATACTATACAGCTAATAGGGTATCTCTGACAAAACTGCTCGCAATAGACAGAGACAGCCTCTAGACGAACAAAAGAAATGGTACGAGGAAAAAAGCTGGCATCATTTCAAATTGACAACTGTTCAGCACAGATGCCGTTTCAGATAAGATGTGAGTATACAAATTATACAATCTATATGGCTTGGAGAACTAATCCGTGACATCTTTAACGTTACGCCTGCACCAGAATTATAATTATTCAAGCAAGTAAATTGCTTGACGCTAATAACTGACAGCTTGCGAAAGCGCGTCCAGGCTTTTATAGAAAGAGTCTACGCGAACTCATTACAGACTTCCGTTACTGAATGTGAATGAACCGTAGCTTGAGTCAATGTACGATGTGACTCAACCACAGCTTAACAATAAAGTTCAAAATAAGCTTTCATTCTTCGAAAACGGCGGGGTTTCTGCATTTGAAATAAGCATCTGCATCGTTCATTGCGTGCATAAAGCGTACTAAATAGTAGTACGGTATCTCGATGCGTAAAAGGGCATGTGACTGACTGAAAGGGTTCGGCTTTGAATCCCAGATGGTCCTAGGCTTTTCAGTTTTTCCAAGGAATTGATTAGTACTTCATCTTTGGCAGTGGTTCGTGAGCGTAACATAAATTTCTCTGTGGACCGTGAGTCACTTCACTTTAAACTGTGTGTTACCCTACAACTGGCTGGTTAGCTCCGTTCAGACCGAAAAAGAGTAAGGATTCGCAAACTCTATTAGAAGTATCCTTGGTAAAGCAATGGTGTGAAGACAAAGTGCTAGGTTGACAAGTAGAATATATCGAGTACTAATGAGTTACATTCTAGGCAGATAGGCCTTAATTATGGCACAAAAATGCAGATTATGATCTAATTAAAACAATTGGACGATGAGGCACGATACTATCCCTTTCACATGTACGTGAAACGTTTTTCAGGGTAATTAGTAATGAATTTATGCCATTCTTCGAAAACAGCGATCTCAAACTGCGTAAGGTTGTGGAAGGTGCTGGCCGAACTGCAGTACGTATTATAAGCAGATTCTAAACATGTCCGTTACAGTTCATATCTGTGGAGCGCGCTAGTCTGGGTTTTTAGTGATACATTTACTTTATTCAACTCCATTGCTCCATTGGAACGTTGAGGAAAATGTTAACAGTGTAAGGCAGACTAAAACGCCGGACATTTTCCCACGCCTTGGAGAAGTCAAAGAACACCTTCTGATGACATGCAGAGATTATTATCCCCGCCAGTACTGATTTCTGCGGACACACACACTCCGCTGCCACTATCATCTAATGGAATATTGTTTTGTTTTCCATGTTATTCTCAGATACAAAAGCAATGCGTGTGAGACTCAACATTAAATCGTGTTTTTTCTGTGTGTGTGTGTGTGTGTGTGTGTGTGTGTGTGTGTGTGTGTGTGTGTGTGTGTTGAGCGTCCTCCACCTTGTGTTCCCCCCATGTACTAATTGTTTCTTTGTTTTAAGTGTAGACAGTAGTAATAAGGAACATCTGCCACAAGAATGCAAAATGCCAAAATAGCGCTAGTCAGAGATACTTTAGGTACGCATGTAATGACATTTCATTATTGACTGAGATAATGTTTCTGCACTTTTTGCTATTACAATGCTGAATTGCTCAACGAAATGAAGAACTAGGCCTGGTAGCTGATACCTGTGAACCTCGAACGCCAGCGGTGACCTGTGTTCTTATTGATTAGTGATCGCAATATCTGTCGACCACGTATAGTTGGAGCAGTTTATACATTAATAAAACAACAAGGTGCCAAACAATCGATCGTCAGTCATTTTAAATTCCTTACGAAAAATTATTTTTGACCCTCTTTGCATTCAGTTATTAACTGTCAGCATGAAAAGTTCATGAATCAACAAATACAGCAAACATCGATTTAACATAAACATTGTGTCACAGTCTAGGATAAGAAGCCACAAGCTATTGTCCGTCTGCCTGTGGAAGAAAACTCGACTTTTTACGCAACGGCGCTCGCATTGTGTTATCACCAGTGATGACGCGAGTGGCGACGTAGTTGCGGTGAGTTGGTCGACCTTGAAGAGAATGCTTCCCCCCCCCCCCTCTCTCTCTCTCTCTCTCTCTCTCTCTCTCTCTCTCTCTCTCTCTCCCCCCTCTCCCTCCCTCCCTCCCTCCCTCCCTCCCCCGCCTTTGCCCACTCCTCCAAGAAGCGAGCGCTAATCGCTAGCCCCACTACTCGGACCTGCCTTCCAGAGAACCTCACTAGTGTTGCGTGTATTGCCTGATCACGTGACACGGCGGCCTTACGCAACACTTAGCGCCTCGCGCTGATCCTGCTGGGCAACGTCTACGTGTCTGGCTTCCACTCGGACTGACAGAACACAACGCCCAACCTTAGAGGACACGAAGCAGTCACACGTTCAGATCGACCAGTACATATTTTTCTTCGGTGCTTCTATTGCGAAATGATATCCTACTGTTTGCCAATGGACTTCCGCCTACAGTCTCCAAACCAGTAGGTATCGGGGCACGTCCACTATAATACGAGATATGTTTACATCATCTAAAAAAGCAGGTAGGTCTGTTGGGAGCACCGTGCTCCAAGACAGAGATTTGATTGAAATCTTTTAAATGGAAGGAAAGGAGAAACGTTCTTAGTCGCAAATTGCGTACCTTAGAACACCTCTTCAAAATAACTTGTATTAACCAAGGAAAACTACTTCATCGATGACATCAAAATGCAGTTTTGGCTGTCAAATACCAAGCCCTACGAGAAAGCACGCCAAACCCTCTCCGAGAAGTGAAGAACCATCTGGCCCGATTTCTACTCCACAGACGCCATAATGACTATAATGCCGGCCGAAGTGGCCGTGCGGTTAAAGGCGCTGAAGTCTGGAACCGCAAGACCGATACGGTCGCAGGTTCGAATCCTGCCTCGGGCATGGATGTTTGTGATGTCCTTAGGTTAGTTAGGTTTAACTAGTTCTAAGTTCTAGGGGACTAATGACCTCAGCAGTTGAGTCCCATAGTGCTCAGAGCCATTTGAACCATTTGACTATAATGACGGACGAATGGAAACAAACAAGCTACAAGCAACGACACGTAGTAACGCGTTACGCCACACATGGATTTCACCATAAACTCTGCCCAAACGAGAGATTTCACCAGCCGAACGAAGACTGTGTTAGTGATTTGTGTAAGAAACATTGTGAGATATACCACGTTCGAAACTGCAAAATGAAAACCTCAATTACAATACTGGCTCTGGAATAACTATTAATTTGTAATTTCTCTTTGCACATTGTGCGCTTTTCAATTAATAATAAAACTGAATGTAACCTAGAAGATAAATTTGCTTTTATTAACTAAACCTGCTATGTGGTGCAGGCTAATTAGAGCGAAACCATAGATCAGCGTTGCAAATATCATCTTCAGGCATAAGCTTTGAGATATCAAACACTAAAACAAATAAGTAAATAAACTCCATGCCCATCAAAGGCTAGCGGAAGCCTTCGCATTCAGCAGCTTCCATATCAGCACGGCTGCTGAAGAAATGGTACAAGCTCATTTAGCCGGAGAAGATTGAATTGAGCCTCAATGTTTACACCTCGCCAACCAGAAAAGTCCGAGGTGGTCGCTGGAAAAATAACCAAGGATCTTGGCATAAGTATCCAATAAGGGAAGGCAATCATATACAGGTTGTCCAGGAGGAATGGTAAATATCCAGGGGGTATGACAGGAATGATCACTCGAAGTTAAAAATCTAGGAAACTTGGGCTCTAAAACGCATATCTTAAGAGCTGTGAGCACTTCTTCGTCTTCGGTACTGACATACATCTCTTCTACTGAACAAAGAAGTCCTCCAGGGACTCCCTGTATAGACAAGCGGCTTAAAGCGTCTATCATTTATTCGGTAAGTGGTAGCAGATAATCAAAGATAAGAGATTAAAAACGTTAGGCCTTCTAAACAATCATGAGCAATGGTAACGGGTCATGTCCTGTCTTTCTGAAGGGAGATACGCATAGGAACGATCATTTTCGTTCACCTCTTTATTGACAAATCTCACCTATCAGCCACACTGGTCAAGACTTAGCATTGTATTGTGCATAGTGTAGCTATCAATGTAACTAAAGTGTAAGCGAGTGGAGACACAGTTTTCTTGGGAAAGTTTTAAATGTTTATTTTCACTTTTTCATATGTAATGATACTCTGTTTTAAAAGTGACAGTTTTTCTAACCCCGAAAAATGTAATATGGACTTAAAATGCTGTGCTTGAATTTTTAAGTACCGCGACATAAATCCTGATTATATTGCTTGCATGTATGTTTTATGAAGGTAGCCTGCATCGGTTCATGCAAATTCTGAGCGTATCATTGTTAACTACACTGCTGGCCACCGTAAATGCAACACCCTGAAGGAAGCATCCGAATCAAGTGAAATTTACACCATGGGTTTGCAGCGATGAGATATGCAACTGATTAGAATTTCAGCGCAGACGCACATGACGCGCGCCTGTGGCGCCACCTCATAGCGCCATTTAAGGCTTAGGCTTGGCGATTTCGACGAGTGTACGTTCGGCACGTGTGTTTACCTTGTGGTTCTTTCACAAGACAATCAGTTATGCCTCGTAGACAACAGCGAACATCTTTTGATCAAGTATCAGAGTTCGACAGAGGAAGGATAGTGGCTTACCGAGATTGTGGATTATCATACAGAGAAATCGCTAGTCGTGTTGGACGAAACCAAACAACTGTAATGCGGATATGTGACCGTTGGATGCAGGAGGGTACGACGGACCGACGTGGTCGATCGCATTCACCTCGGTGCACCACTGCACGTGCTGATAGGCAAATTGTGCGCATGGCAGTGACGGATCGCTCAGTGACATCCCGAACCATAGCACAGCACATTGCGTCTGTAACGCATCATCCAGTGTCTGCGCGTACCATTCGACGCTGTTTACAGCAGAGTGGTCTGTCCGCAAGACGTCCATTGCTTCGTCTACCATTGACGCAGAACCACAGACGTCTCCGTCGCCAATGGTGTGATGACAGACGGATGTGGACGGCAGAATGGAATGACGTTGTCCTTACTGACGAGGCACGCTTCTGTCTGCAGCACCACGATGGTCGGATTCGAGTGTGGAGACACCGTGGAGAGAGGATGCTGGACAGCTGCATTATGCACCGCCACACTGGTCTTGCACCGGGTATTATGGTTGGGACGGTATTGGATATTACTCTTGCACGCCTCTAGTACGCATTGCCGGTACTTTAAATAGCCGGCGCTACATATCCGAGGTGCTGGAGCCAGTTGTCCTTCCTTACCTTCAGGGCTCGGCCACAGCCATATTTCAACAGGATAATGCGCGACCACACGTGGCACGCATTGTCCAAAGGTTCTTCGTCAATAACCAGACTGAATTGCTTCCCTGGCCGGCTCGCTCTCCGGATCTTTCGCCGATAGAAAACATGTGATCCATGGTTGCTCAACGAGTGACCCAGATTACATCCCCAGCTGCCACACCAGATGATCTTTGGCAACGTGTGGAAGCTGCTTGGGCTGCTGTACCCCAGGAACACATCCAACGTCTCTTTGACTCAATGCCGAGACGTGTGGCAGCGGTGATCTCCAACAATGGCGGCTACTCTGGCTACTGATTCTGGCAGCAACCACATGTCACAGACGTCTGTAAACGTAATCATTTGATACTTGGTCAACATGTTATCTACAAAATAACTTTTGTTGTGCTACCTCTTGTCTTTCCTGATGTTGCATTTACGGTGGCCAGCAGTGTATTATTTGAAACATAACGTGGGAGAAGGGTCGCATTTCACTGGGCATTTAGCACACAATTTGTTTAGTACTTCAGGAATTGGTATATATCACAGAAGACTTAGGCCAGTTAAAGTTCACTATGGGACTCAAACTAAGAAAGTTTGATATTTTTCTTTCCTGTTCATTCGAAAGCACTTGGACCCCTCCTTAAACAAATCTTCGCCAACTGCACTTGAAGCGTGAATCTTTTAAAATGAGTATTGCGCGATTCGCGACAGGTCTGCCTAATCGATATGATAACGACTTCATGTATGTAGAGAGATAACGATGAAGAGCTGAGGGAGACATGACGTTCGTCTCAGGAAAATCTGTTGGCGACGTTCCGAGAGCTGCGAAACGATGTTTACTGCCTTTGTCCTATCTGTCTAGCGGCCTTAAAGACAAAATTCAGGTCAAAGCTCGAGATGACGTGAGGAGCTGTTGCACGACGTAGTTGTTTAGTACCACATGGGTACCTGTCAGCTGAGCAGTTCGTGATAGCTATCAGTCAGCAGCGTCGTGGAATGGCTCCTTAGGTCATCCAGAGCCTTGATCCGAGTATGGTCTTAAAGAAAGAAACCGATAAATAGAATTCAGAATAAAACTTTTTTTCGGGCTGGACAACTGCTTCTATTTTTAAAAAATCCTTGATAAACATTTCAGACATCTACAGACTATTTTTATTAAAGATCTTGAAAGATTAATTACCATAATTATTGAAACTAGGTGCTTAATTCTTCACTTATTTCGCCCATAGATTGTATCGTAAGAACCGATAATGCAATTGTTTCTGCAAAACGCGCCTTCCTCTGAATCACATGGTACCAGCAGATCTATAACCAAAACGGATAGGCATGAACGTAGAGATGTCTTGTTCCTGAGCGATTCGCGAGTGTCGCAGTGGAGAAAATTTATGTACGGGATCTATGCTATCGCCTTTCTGTATCGCATACCACACAGTTTTAGTAATATATGAATTGTAAATTTTCTGTTAAATTAATTTTTTTCCATGTATTGAAGCCAGAAGCAATCAAATGGAAAGGGTGCAAGAAATAATTAATTTCCGGAAGATGAAATCGGCTGCCTTTCCATCTAGTTCGGAAGGCTGTTGTCATTATGACGAAATTATATTGTGGCCATTATAAAGTGTTTAGTAGGCATTTTAGTAACTGTACCCTGAAGTCGGTTTTAATACACACACAGTGAAAGATGTAACATATCTTTACATATGACACTTCACTGAGACTGAGTTCATGAAGCTACTAATATTCTGCACCTGAACGAGATGAGAATCCCCCACAAACTTCTGCTTCATTAGAGAGACAATGAGAAGAGGGAAAGGCAGACGGCAGAAGGAAGAGGACCAGGCCAGCGGCAGGAGCGGGGTCTGCGGGGTTGGGGCTATTGATTCACAGCGGCGCGTCCCAGCTGCCCCAACACCGCCCTGCATTTCTCTCGCTGCACGCGTCGCCGCAGCATAATCACTCTCGTCTCTTCCGCCCACATCGCTCTTCGTACTCTCTTGTCAGTGACCTTGCCGTGTCGCGCACGTTACGTGAACGGCGTGTGCCCCATAAGCTCAGCTTCAAAGCGTACCGCTATGTACTTCGTGAGGTACCAGCAAGGTGAATGTGATTCCTTCTTACAAGCTTTCTCGAGCTCTACAGAGATGTTTGCGGGGCAGTTTTATTTGATGAATACCGTGTCTCCGGTGGCTATCAAAAATCTTATTTTCCTAAAAGCTCGACGAACAAATCCATAAAATTGTCCTTGAACTGGTCTTCTTAAGATTCATAGAAGATATACCTCTGCTAATTCGTGGGATTACGTGGTTTTAGCGTCCGATGTCTTTATAATCTGCACCTTTTGCTAGCGACAGGTTTTGCATTGTTTTGGTAACAGTGGATTGATCACGGTGACACTTTCCCGTGTAGCTCGGTTGCCTGATGGATATGACAGCAATTGACTGACCGTCGCTGAAGACCGTTTCGTCGACGAAACGCTAAACCCTCATCAGCCTTCATTTTCTAATACACCATTCTTCAAAGAGCCACGAGCCATCGCTGAAGTTCTGCACCAGTACCTCGGGCTATTTCATTTCGCGCGTCAGCGTACAGTCTGTCGGCCGATAGTTCGTACAGATGATCTGAAGAACTAGTTTTTTGCAGTAATGGAACAGATGGTGAACAGTAATCTAATAGCGTACATGCTTAGTTTGGGTGTTGCCTGTTCAGGTTACGTTCACTTTGGTGAGCTTGATGACTTTAGCCCTCGCGACATAATGACTAATTCATTTTATTTTCACCGCGGAAATCGGTCTCGGTTACACACATGTGGCGCACCTAACATATAACCGTAAACTTACTTGATACATAGCTAACGAAGGCCATGACTTCCTTACAGCAGACTTTCAGCTGCCATCACCGAAGAACCTATGACACAACTAGGTGCAACTCGTACTTGCCATGTAGAGACAGTCACTATAGAAATGTTTAGGAGCGCTGTTGACGCGACATACAGTTGGGCGAATGAAATATTACACTTGCTTACCGTCCATACATCATAAATATTGCCAGTTCGTCGTCGTCTTCTTCTTCTTCTTCTTCTTCTTCTTCTTGTTATTGTTATTATCATTATCTCCCTACGTGCCTAGAAGTATCCGGGAACCACTACAGAGGGGAAGATAAAGCTACAACTCCTAGCCTACGGATATGATTGACAGGAAAGGCCAGAGCAGTCCTATGTAGCTCAAATACTTTACTCGGTTACAAGTAATTAGAGACTGTCCACCACAGTGTGGGAGATATCAGCCATCGTAAACATGGTAGCCTCACCTATTTCAGGTTGCATTCTTACGAAGAATTGGAACAACACATAAACAGCATGAATATCAACTAATACTCGACGGACTTTGGAATAAAATATAGCACTGTCATTATAGCAAACTGGCAAACACTTAACAATATTATGTTTTACTAACACTGTGGCTATTTGACATTAGGGACATGAACTTGTTGTTGTGGGTACTTTCGTAAGCCTGACACTGGACGCGATTTACGTAGTGATTATGCTTTATGGACCCCACAGCCCACACGGAACGCCAGGCATCTAGTGATCCTCGTGTCGTAATACACGTTTTTAATTATTGTTAGCAAAAGACTGCGGAAGGTAAACCAACTACAAATAATTTTATGATGCTGGAAACAGATTACATGAGAGCTTATTCATTTTACAATAGAAATATGGTTTAACAAGTCATTGTAGTACATTAAGTCATGGCCTTCGTTAGCTATGTATCAAGTAAGTTTACGGTTATATGTTAGGTGCGCCACATGTGTGTAACCGAGACCGATTTCCGCGGTGAAAATAAAATGAATTAGTCATTATGTCGCGAGGGCTAAAGTCATCAAGCTCACCAAAGTGAACGTAACCTGAACAGGCAACACCCAAACTAAGCATGTACGCTATTGATTCACAGCGGCGCGTCCCAGCTGCCCCAACACCGCCCTGCATTTCTCTCGCTGCACGCGTCGCCGCAGCATAATCACTCTCCTCTCTTCCGCCCACATCGCTCTTCGTACTCTCTTGTCAGTGACCTTGCCGTGTCGCGCACGTTACGTGAACGGCGTGTGCCCCATAAGCTCAGCTTCAAAGCGTACCGCTATGTACTTCGTGAGGTACCAGCAAGGTGAATGTGATTCCTTCTTACAAGCTTTCTCGAGCTCTACAGAGATGTTTGCGGGGCAGTTTTATTTGATGAATACCGTGTCTCCGGTGGCTATCAAAAATCTTATTTTCCTAAAAGCTCGACGAACAAATCCATAAAATTGTCCTTGAACTGGTCTTCTTAAGATTCATAGAAGATATACCTCTGCTAATTCGTGGGATTACGTGGTTTTAGCGTCCGATGTCTTTATAATCTGCACCTTTTGCTAGCGACAGGTTTTGCATTGTTTTGGTAACAGTGGATTGATCACGGTGACACTTTCCCGTGTAGCTCGGTTGCCTGATGGATATGACAGCAATTGACTGACCGTCGCTGAAGACCGTTTCGTCGACGAAACGCTAAACCTTACGTTGAAGACTCCCTAGATGATGCCCAATGTGGATTTAGACCTAACAGATCGACTATTGACAATATATATGTCCTAAGGATGTTGGGTGAAAAGAAATATGAATTCAATCAAAATGTACATATGCTTTTCATTGATTTTAAAATAGCTTTTGACAGTATCAACAGGGAATATTTATGGAAGTGCATGAGGCAGATTGGCATCCCTAACAAATTGATAAATTTAATAAAATCTTGCACTTTAAACTCAAAATACAAAATAAAAGTAGCCAGCAAACTTTCTGAAGACTTTGAGGTTAAAACTGGAGTCAAACAAGGGGATTCACTCTCACCAGTTCTTTTTAACATAGTAATCAATAGAATAATTCAAAAAGTAAAGCTACTACAAATTGGAGCACAACTGGAAAGCAAAATTAATATTGTAGCATACGCTGATGACATTGCATTATTATCTGACAGTGAGAATGATTTGAAGCTTCTTACAGCACAATTAATTAAAGCCACAAATGGCACAGGCCTCCAGCTGAATACAGACAAAACAATGTACTTTATCTTATCCCGCTATCCATCAAATAATAATGTACTGCAAATTAATAACACAGCTTTCACAAAGACAAATGAATTTAATTACCTTGGTACAATAGTAACCTCTGACAACTCCATAAAAATTGAAATAGAATCACGAATTCAGAAGGCTAACAAATGCTACTATAGTCTCTTGACAGTTTTCAAAAGCAAGTTAATTTCTAGGAACACCAAACTACAAGTATACAAATCATTGATTATACCAGTACTCACCTATGGATCTGAAACCTGGACTCTCACAAAAAAAGAGGAAAACAGATTAAGAGTATTTGAACGAAAAATTTTGAGAAAAATATTTGGACCCATAAGAGATAGGATCAGTGATGAATGGAGATTGCTAAATAACAATGAAATTTACAAATTATATAAAGACTCCGATATAGTGGCCAAAATTAAAGCCAAAAGACTGAAATGGATAGGGCATGTCATCAGAGCACCACCAAACAGGACCATCAAGAAAGTGACTGAAGAGATTCCCACCGGAAGACGACCTCTTGGACGCCCACGCATGAGATACTTGGACAATATTCAAGACGATCTCAGAAAACTAGGACATGACAGACAGTGGCAAATTACTTGTAAAGACAGAGCAAAGTGGTTCAACATTGTCCATTCTGCAGCAAAAAGCCTTCATGGATTGTAATGCTTAATAATAATAATAATAATAATAATAATAATAATAATAATAATAATTGTAGTACTTGCTTCTGTTCACAGTGGACATGACAGGCAAAAAATATTTATTGAATTAAGAGTAGCAATTAGAAAAATAAGTATAAAGTAAAGTTAATGAAAAATGACCAACACACAAAAAAGAAATCTTAGAAATGATCACAGGCTGCAAAGAGATAAATCACGGCAACGAAGGAAACGTCCGATTTTTGAGAATGTATGGCGCACAGAGTGCAACAAACTGCGCTGTCCCTGCATCTTAATTTGAAAGTTGTAGTGGTAATATCCCTTTCAGTATTTCCAAGGAAACATTTATAGCTCTAGTGTGCAAAAAGGTTAAGTATCCTTGCAGACACCACAGAAAGCATAACATTTTTTTTCGGAATTGCGTTTGTTCTGGGCAGTATTCAGTTTAACTTTTTCGTTAGTATTCTAGTAGTGCTGCCGTATGTAGATATAAAGATGACCAGCTGCAGACTTTGTTTTCCCTGTTTCATCGCCGCTCCTGTGCTGGGTACAGGAAACTACTCGTGGGATGTGGCACGGCCCAAGGTCGGCTGTAGGACGTGTTACGTTACGCGAGTCGGCGGCTGCTGCTGCTGCGTCGCACAGCTTCGCATTTCACGCCTGACGAGGCACGTGCCGTTAAACAGCAGAGCTTACGCGCGCTGCGAGCGACTCCTGTTAAAAGCTTCCGTCACTGGCACTTCGTATGGAATCAGTTTTACACAAATGCGTGGAGACGGAACTGAATTTAAACATAGTCTGTCCTTGCGTTAAAAGCTACGCGCCACTTCCTTGTCCTGTTAGCACCCTTGGCATCGGGGCACTAAGAGGGTGATTTCTTCTTGATGACTTCAAAGGTGAATGTAGCAGAGCTTCGACTTACAATGTCAACTGGGGTGCTACATGCAGAAACTTTACCAAAGATATTCGGCGCAGATAACGTCCTTGTGTAAAATTTATGCGTAAAATAATTGTAAAATGGCCCACGGTATTTATAGTTTGTTAAAGCAGAGTCCATTCATTCATTCATTCATTCATTCATTCTTCTTTCCAAGAATACTTGGTTGCTGCTGTTTCTTCCTACTCTCTTAAGTACTTTTCTCATCCAGCATTTAAAATATTGATACACTACTGAATGCGTTTCATTAATAAATTTCACTGTGGCAGTAGCTATCCGTACAGTTCATTTTGAAAACAAGGTTAATGATTTCTACAATAAATAATTAATGCTAAATAAGTGAATCGTCTTAGGAGAATTTATTTAAATAATTTTTGTTCAGTGTGGAATGTATCTGTGCTGAACAGAGTGAGGGAGTCACTTTGTAAATATGAGAAAAAGGAAACGAAAAGCTGAAATCCCAGTAGGGAATTCTGAATGTACCGTGACAGAGAAGCTAAGAATTGATGTGCCATTACATTTCACTATGATAACGTTGCAAAGCTGGTCTTGCTTTTCCTGAGTCACTTAATGACTGGCGTACTTTTGTGTATAAGACAATATTATATGCATAAGATATTGTATTTAGCTTTACTGCTTCTCGCCGACAGTCGTTTTTCACCACACTCAACTGTTAAATGGACGCCCGTACAAGGCAAACTTCAGGGGTAGTTAGCTCGTCCTCATTCAAAAGATGCCAGGATAGTTCAGTCTATCTGTAATGTTCAAACATTTCAGCACTGGTTTCGTACTCAAATGCGGATTTGCTTATGATGTTACTGCCGCTAAACGCGTCAACTGAAGCTTAAAAACTTGACAGTAATAAATGTCTCTTACAAAAGTGTTTCCAGTAATCGAAGTTTTGTACGACGGTCTTCAACCAGTGTCGGCCTAATTGGGTCAAGAGTTATCGTATATAAAGTTCTGTGTATCGTAGGGTATTAGCTATAAAGATCTGGAAAGGAAATTTTATCCGATCTGGGCTATGTGATAGCTCATGAGCACCGCGAGAGTTCTGTGCGGAGAGATACAAAACAGTCCTCAAATTTATTCTCGTGGACACCACCTTCAGGCTGCGCTTGATGTGAACGATAACAGCAAAAAAATACATCTCTTTTTCTAAGGCTTGAGATGCCATCAGTTGTATACAAAATATTTTGAACTTCCATGTTTCAAAACGATTAGGGTAATTTATAGTGACACTTCATTGCACCGTTGTCTCGTGATGCTTGTAAGGTATCCACAGTGTCGGATGTCTTACTTCTCCGATGATCAGTGACGCATCTACCGTTACTGACTGAGAGTTTACGCTCAGCAACTGCTTCTAATAAACTCATTTTACAGTATGCACCGGTAATATTTTACTATTTGTTGTGAAGTGATTTCGTAATTCTTGCTTAGATAGTAGCAATGTGTTTGTGAGATATACCGAACTAACTCAGATATTTTCTTCCTTTCAGAACATTGTCATCGGCATTGGAGCTGCCATGCTAGCATGTATAGGAGATCTCACACCAAAGAAACAAGAATCGTTGCTGTATTTCGCCATTTCGATACTGGCGTTCAATGCAGTGAATCTCGTCGTCCTAGAAGTTGGAGAGTGGAATCTGTTCTTGACTGAGGATGTTAGCAAATTAATTAGTCAGAATAATTTACGGAAACTGATATTCTACGGTAAGTGTATTCGCAGTGTTTTCAAAACTATTTTCTTCTATCTATTTCAGTTTCGTTATAGCATCTGTGACTCCCTCCAAGAGATAATGGTTGAAACATGTTTTGTTCGCTTATTGATCCTGAACTCATATGTAACGATTGCATGATTACCTGAGCTCAAACTGTAGTGTACTGTGATCTTTCTCTTTGGTTTTTAATTTAATTTTTTAAATTATCTATGAGCGTGGGAATAGATCTATAAAACTACTTGCATGTTTTACTATTGAGGCGTCCATATGCCGCTGGTTGAATTATCGATAGGAGCTCATGTAAGTGACAGTGTGAGATATACCGTTATTGATAGACACTGTACTTAAAGATTTTGCGTTAGTTTCTCCATAAGCGTGGTTCTGTTTTCAAGCCGAGAGTGAAGGAAAAAAAAGCTTTGGTCGAATCAATAGTGGCTAATAGTGGTTCATGGTTCGATCGACGACTGCCTTGAACGGCTGTGAAGCATCCTCAGAAAAGATTCAACAGAGGGGCAGTCTTATCTCGGCGGTAAATCTGGTGATTACGAAAGGGGATTTTATGTTTTTATTTATCAGAGCCCAAAAAGGCACCAAAGCAAATATAATCCTGATACTACAATATAATATTAACCCTTAAGAGACTTCACACTTCTTGTGTCAAATATTCAGCAGCCAAAACGGCATTGTTATTAGGTGCCCAAAAAGTTTTCCATGTAACGTGGATCACTCAGATTAATGCAAACCAACAAGTGTTGAGAGTTATACCTTGCCCCACACTCAAAAAGATCATTACTGGTGCCCAACCTTCAAATTAGTCTTGTACTTCGTCATTCTGCTTGAGGGTTGTCCACGCCCCCTATTGGAGATGGCAGCCTAATGGCAGCTTCTCTTCTGCTGGCCATAATACTCCAGGGGATTTTGTTCTCCACAGCTCAGTTCGGCAGGCTTCTGTTGAAGCTGGAATTGATGCTGTTATAAGGAAAAAGCTTCCTCTGGATGTCAGTAGTGATGGAAATGCGCGAATTCCCAACAATGCATGCCTTGGATCTCTCTTTTTTGCTTTCTCGTTTCAGTCTATGCTGTCACCAGTCTCCACACAACTGGAAGTATTGACTGGAGTTGGCCTTAGGCAGCATGTGCCTATGCGGCATGTCTCATGAAGCGCTACAGCAGCAACTTGATTAGCATGTGCAGAGCACCTTCACGCTCGAGCGGCGTATTCTGCAGCAGAGAAACGCAGAGCAAGGGCGGATGAGCTAAGAACGTTGGGCTGCATTCACCACGTGGTGTTCGTCAGTTTGTATACGAGACTTCTCCTGGTGCATAAGTTCTGTCTGGTGTATATACAGCGTTGTTTGTAAGTTAAGGCATGGCCCGGTTTTAACCCTACGTATTCGGGGTGAACATAGTGATTTAAGCTGCGTCCTTTCCATGTGATGTTCAATTTTTCGCTTTATTGCGTAGGTGGAATGCACACACTTGAGTTTTATCCGGAGTGGTTTTGAAGTGGTTGTCGTCATAGCAGATAGCAAGTTCGTAGAGGGCAGATGCTAGCTTCGATTCTACTTCCTCAAATGTCGCTCGTTGATCAGCGACAGCTGTATCGTCTGCGTACATGACGGAGCGGTTCCCCGAGTCGAGTGTCTGAGGTGAACCACCTAAAACTTGCATAGCAAATATTGCGGAAATGGAAAGTGTTATTGATGTGCCGTTTTCACAGAATGTATTGGTAGTCAGGGGCTCGTATTGTTAGTTGATAAACAGATTGTAATGATACCTAGAAAGTATTTTTTGCTGCAAAAACAAACTTTTTAAATGGAACAATGCCTATGGACATTGACAAACTGCAAGTAATGTAAATTAGATTATCAGTGGTGTTTGTTTCAGGGCTCTAGCGTGAGTCGCTTACGAGATACCGTATGTTGAAAACATTCCATACCAATACTTGTTTGTGCCATTCGACCTGCGTAAGTGCTAGGCACGATGTTGTTTGTTTGCTTGAGTGTGCTTGCGTATTCCTTGAGTGCATTGCGAGTTGCTAGTGAGTCAGCGTGTGACAGTCGAAGTAGTCGGTCGTGAGTGGACGATGGGATTTACCAATGCAGAAAAAGCAGACATGCTCATGCTGTCTGGATAGTGTAGGAAGAAAGTAGTTCGTTCTTGTACCGTGTATATGGCAAGATACCCAAATAGACGTTCACCACTCGGCAGTTATCAGCCTATTCAATCAGTTATGTGAAACTGGTAGTGTAACACCTAGACGACGTAACAGAAGGAAACAAGTGACGACAGAAGAGGAGGAAAATAATATTCTTGCTGCTGTCGCAATTGATCGGCACGTTAGCTTCCAAGCAGTCGCACGAGGAAGTGGCGTGAGTAGGCAAGCGTCCTACGCTTTCTTCATCGACATAGGTTCCATCACTACCACATCTCTCTCCATCAAGAGGTGACTGAAATAGATTGAGAGATTCGTGTTACATTCTGTACATGGGCATTAAGACAGGATATCCCAGATGTATCGTGTATCTAGTTCAGTGATGAAGCCACATTTACCAATCATGGCCAGGTAAACCACTTAAACATTCACTATTGGTCTGTTGACAATGTCCTTAGGCTCGTCAGAATGTCAGCGTCCAAGGAGTGTAAACGTGTGGTGTGGCATAGTGAACCATAAGCTCATAGGCCCATGTTTCGTAGACGGAACAAAGAACGCGCACGGTATCTCAGCCTCCTAACAGACCATCTTCCACGGATGCTAGGAGACGTTTCTCTGCAGACTAGAAGGAACATGTGGCATCAACGTGATGGCTGTCCAACACGTAAATGCCGGCCGCGGTGGTCTAGCGGTGCTAGGCGCTCAGTCCGGAACCGCGCGACTGCTACGGTCGAAGGTTCGAATCCTGCCTCGGGCATGGATGTGTGTGATGTCCTTAGGTTAGTTAGGTTTAAGTAGTTCTAAGTTCTAGGGGACTGATGACCACAGATGTTAAGTCCCATAGTGCTCAGAGCCATTTGAACCAACACGTAATGCACCATGTACTACAGCACGTCTCCACGAATTGTCTCCAAATAGTTGGATTAGACGCAGAGAACCTCTACCTTGACCGAACAGTTCCCCTGATTTGGCGCCTGTTGACTATTTTCTGTGGGAAAAGACACTGTCTACTAAGGCATTCAAAATGGTTCAAATGGCTTTAAGCACTATGGGACTTAACATCTGTAGTCATCAGTCCCCTAGACTTAGAACTACTTAAACCTAACAAACCTAAGGACATCGTACACATCCATGCCCGAGGCAGGATTTAAACGTGCGACCGTAGCAGCCGCGCGGTTCCGGACTGAAGTGCCTAGAACAGCTTGGCCACAGCGGCCCGCCAAGGACATTCCAACTCTACCCAGTGACATACAACGACGTATTACTGCAGCCTGCTCGGACATCTCCGCTGAAATGCTAGCCGTGAGCGCAGTCGTTCCATACCAGATTGTAAACGCGTACTGCCGCTGCCGGCGGTCATTTTTAACACAGCTTGTGACCGTCAGCAGTCTCGATTCCGGTCAAAATCCGCGCTCCGCGTGGTAGCCGCGTGGTCTAGGGCGTCTTGTCACGGTCCGCGCGGCTCCCCCAGTCGGACGTTCGAGTCCTCCCTCAGGCGTGCGTGCGTGCGTGCGTGCGTGCGTGCGTGCGTGCGTGCGTGTGTGTGTGTGTGTGTGTGTGTGTGTGTGTGTGTGTATGTATTTGGTCTTAGCGTAAGTTAGATTTAGTGCGTGAGCTTAGGGGCCGATGACCTGAGCTGAGCTGTTTGGTCCCATAAGACCTTACCACAAATTTCCAAATTTTCAGAATCCTCATAACTAGTGTACGCACTTGCGTTGCTCTTTAGTGTCGTGCCACCACAGGTATTGCATAAGTGTTGGTGTGGAAACCTTTTAAAATACCATATCTCGTAAAAGACTCGCACTAGAATCCTACAACAAACACCACTGACATTCTAATTTGCACTAATTTTAATGTAAGATTCGTTCCATTTAAAAAATTGGTCTTGCATAAAAAATATACTTTCCACAGTCTCTTGATAGGCTAACAATACGAGCCCCTGCCTACCAATCCATTCAGTGAAAACCGCACATCAGTAGATCTTTCCATTTCCGCAATACTTGCGGTGCAAGTTTTAGGTGATTCACCCTGTATAATATCCTATCCAACAGATCTCCATGGGGAAGACCAATACTAGACCCAAGTTGTACTTTAGAGTGACAAATAGTATCTGTTTTGCAGCAGACACAGAATAAACTGAGTCAGTCAGTAGTCCTCACTTGTTTTGTATAGCTTCCTTGCTAGTTTCTTATCATAGACTTTATAATAAGCAACCCTAAGATTGACATAAGGAACTCTTGTAATCTGCTGTCCGTGCTGGGCGTAAGTATCTTGCTAGTACAGGACTCTGATGGTCTGAAACATGACTCTTCCGTAATGATCTTCCTGTGGACAGTCAGAAACACGATTTAAAAATCTTTCTCTCTAGCATTTTAAACGTATTGAACAGGTGTGATAGAAGTTTGAAGTTCTTGGGGTTATTCGGTTCTTTGCCTGGTTTGAGCAATGTCACGCCTTGCGCGAGATCTTTGGGATTATGATTTGGGCTTCACAATTGTTCATCATTTTTAGGATCCAGTCATAGTTACAGAGCCAAAGTTCTTTATTTGCTACAATTTCATGTCATCAAAACCGGCAGTTTTGTTACTTTTCATATGATGATTACAAGTGCGTAGTGCTTGATCTGTGTATGGAGTGCCTAGATGGTCATTCTCCTCACATCGCTCAAATTAATTACTTTTTATCATTTCATGGTTTTCCTATTGGACCGCAACTAGTGTGCTTTTAGTTAGTGTTGACCTTGGTCACTTCTGAATATGAAACTGTAGTATTACCGTTAAGGTTTCTTAATAATTACCAAGCTAGTGGATTATAACGTTTCCTGTCCAAACTTCAAAGAAGACAACGCCATTTTTCTGTTAGTGATGTTGATATGGCTTGGATGTTTTTCTGTTGTGCTCTCTCTTTGGAGGAAGGATCGTTTTCGAAGAGATCTTCATACCTCTTAAGAAGAGTTTTTGAGTCTTTATCATTTCCAGGTAAGTACACTGTTCTACAGCCTTTTGGAATGTGTTCACGAGAGAAACTCTTTACTTTCCCCACAAAATCTTCGTAATTTTCTTGACCAGGCCTTATTTTAATGACTTCTTCATCTAGGTTGTCAGAAGAATAATCGCCGAGTTCGCTTTTGAAGTTTTATTGTCTGGAATAAAAAATTTTCTGGCTTAAAAACTGTTTATACATGGTATATAAAGTTCGGTGTTGTGTCCTTGGCAATGGTTTGCAATACGTTTCTTGTATGGTAAGTAACACGACCCGAAGCAAAAACATTATCCGGGTTGTAACCGCTCTTCCTTCGGCCACTGTTATTAGGACAACTTTGGGTCATGCATTCGGGCCAGTTTTTAGATTTTTGTGATTTTTGTCTCTCTTTATATCTTAAAGAACTATCAGAATTAAAGTGACCTATAACGTGCTTCATTGGTTGAGAATCAAAACAACGTTTCTGTAAATTTGTATTCCTTGTTTGGTGGCCTGTAGAGAGATGCAGCAGTTCTCTCAGGTTGTGGCCTCTAATTAACTAGAATCTTACCGACCATGATCAATCTCCTCTTACTGATGATACTCCTGCCCATTTAGTGTTTCCATGGCAGCTTTTCAGCTGTCGACTTTGACCTTTTCCACCAATCTTGTGACTTCACTACATTCTTCACTACATGGCGACCTTCGTGACAGTGACCACTTTTAAGTGATCCTGTCGCTTCCTCGCCACCGCCAGATGGCAACTAGCGATTTTATGCCTCTGCTGTTGGTTTCACCCCCCCCCCTCCCCCTCCCCAGCCCCGCCCCGTGTCAGATTGCACCGACGAGATTGTGCAAGATGTCTCCAACGCGATTACCTGGGCCGCTGGAACCGCTTTTTCCCTTTCTATAGGTCCCATCCATGGTCAGCTGGTGCGATGGTGGGCCAGAAACATTGCCGTAGCTGTTCAGGATCGCCGAAGAGTCTTCCAGCGTTTCCAGTAAAATCCTTCACGGACCAATTTCCTCATTTTAAGCGACTTCATGCTAAGACTCATTATCTAATTAAACTTAGTACAAAGGAATATTGGGAGTGATACTCCTTCTCTAGTAGTGTGTCTCTCTTCAACCCAGGCGTAGGCCAAGCTCTGTAGTCTATTGCTCCACCAAATATACAGAACTGTACAGTGTCTCTTAGTGCAGGGTGATCTTCGCACTGACACATGATCTCTTGCTGAACACCTTGCGACCCACTTTGCGATGATGTCAGTGTCCTTATGTGACTGCCTTCCAAAGGCATAAGTGCCAAATTTAAGATATCCCCCTGTCCTTCACCCTTCGCCATGCCGCATTGCATAATGAACTTTTCAGTGACTGGCAACTTCTTAAGGCTGTTGTCTCGCCTCAGAATAAGATTTCAGGCCCGGATTCCATTCACAGTGATATGATCAGACATCTGAGTGTTATCCAATGGCCTAATCACCTCAGGATCTCCAACCATATTAGGCTCGAAAGCGTCTTCTCTTCAGAATGGCGAGACAGTAACATCATCTCTGTCCTAAAGTCAGACAAAAGCCTAACATCCATAAACAGTTAATGATCGATTAGCATCATCAGCGCGTTCTGCAAACTGCTTGAAAAGAAGGGTGCTCTCGAATTATGCTGTGTTCCCGAATCTCGGGGCGTTATGTCCCCCTGTCATTGTGGTTTCCGTGATGAACAGTCGACAGTCTGGTTAGGGTGGAAATTGCAATCAGACAGGTTTTCCTCTGAACGTAAACACCGTATTGCAGTGTATTTTTGATCTACATATAACATACGACACTGCCTGGAACTATCACATTTTACTTAACCCCATGACTGGGGTTTTCAAGACACCGTACCGATTTTTATTCGTCAGTTTTTATCCCACCAGTTGTTTCAAGTTAGGGTTGGTACTACACTCAGCTCTCCATGGATCCCAGAGAACGTCATTCTGTAGGGCTCCATTCTGAATGTCACGCTTTTCCTCATTGCCATCAATGGGCTAGTGAACTCTGTTGGGCCACTGGTCACCCCTACACTGTATGTCGAAAATCTCTGCATTTGGTACGGCTCCCAGTCCGTAGCCGTGGCTGGACACCAATTCCAAGGCACCATCCAATGAGCCTCATTTGGCCCTTTCTCGTGGTTTTCAGTTCTCTCCAGACTGCGGGTAATGCATTCCTGTTGTCCCACTATGGTCCATTCTGACCCAGAGCTCTATTTGGGTACCATGCAGTTGGGAATCCTCTTTGACAAATAACTGACTAAGCAATCCCATATACGTCGACTAAATACTAGCTCCATGCTAAAGTTTAACACTCTACTTCCTTGTCCACTTCTCTTGGGGTGTGTCCTTTTGAACTAGTCCTGTAGGCAGTCTGCTTGTCAGAGTGGGGATTTTCCCTCTACCGTTAAGATGGTGGCAACTCTTGGTCTCCTATGCAATTACGATTCGACAATTTGCTGGTCATCCAATATATCCTATCCTTTTGCATACAAGGGGCATCGACTGCCCGACGCCCGCCCTTGGGTGGGATTACCAGTCGAAATGCGCAGCACTCTGCAAAGGCCTCCACCTCTCCTCTTCGCAAGACCGCTACGGTCGCAGGTTCGAATCCTGCCTCGGGCATGGATGTTTGTGATGTCCTTAGGTTAGTTAGGTTTAAGTAGTTCTAAGTTCTAGGGGACTAATGACCTCAGCAGTTGAGTCCCATAGTGCTCAGAGCCATTTGAACCTCTCCTCTTCAGAATTTACTCTCCATGTGTGTCCTGTACCCCGGCCCCCTCCCTCTTGGTTGGTGTCCAGTCCACGAATTAGGACCAAACCATTTCATCTAAAACTGTGGGTAGGAAGGAATGTGCTTTTACTTCTCCTGCAGGTCAGAAACACCGGTTGTTGCTGGGAACATATAATGTTTTTATGGCGGATCTGAGAGCCGTTAACAAAGCCCTCCATTATACACTCCTGGAAATTGAAATAAGAACACCGTGAATTCATTGTCCCAGGAAGGGGAAACTTTATTGACACATTCCTGGGGTCAGATACATCACATGATCACACTGACAGAACCACAGGCACATAGACACAGGCAACAGAGCATGCACAATGTCGGCACTAGTACAGTGTATATCCACCTTTCGCAGCAATGCAGGCTGCTATTCTCCCATGGAGACGATCGTAGAGATGCTGGATGTAGTCCTGTGGAACGGCTTGCCATGCCATTTCCACCTGGCGCCTCAGTTGGACCAGCGTTCGTGCTGGACGTGCAGACCGCGTGAGACGACGCTTCATCCAGTCCCAAACATGCTCAATGGGGGACAGATCCGGAGATCTTGCTGGCCAGGGTAGTTGACTTACACCTTCTAGAGCACGTTGGGTGGCACGGGATACATGCGGACGTGCATTGTCCTGTTGGAACAGCAAGTTCCCTTGCCGGTCTATGAATGGTAGAACGATGGGTTCGATGACGGTTTGGATGTACCGTGCACTATTCAGTGTCCCCTCGACGATCACCAGTGGTGTACGGCCAGTGTAGGAGATCGCTCCCCAACCATGATGCCGGGTGTTGGCCCTGTGTGCCTCGGTCGTATGCAGTCCTGATTGTGGCGCTCACCTGCACGGCGCCAAACACGCATACGACCATCATTGGCACCAAGGCAGAAGCGACTCTCATCGCTGAAGACGACACGTCTCCATTCGTCCCTCCATTCACGCCTGTCGCGACACCACTGGAGGCGGGCTGCACGATGTTGGGGCGTGAGCGGAAGACGGCCTAACGGTGTGCGGGACCGTAGCCCAGCTTCATGGAGACGGTTGCGAATGGTCCTCGCCGATACCCCAGGAGCAACAGTGTCCCTAATTTGCTGGGAAGTGGCGGTGCGGTCCCCTACGGCACTGCGTAGGATCCTACGGTCTTGGCGTGCATCCGTGCGTCGCTGCGGTCCGGTCCCAGGTCGACGGGCACGTGCACCTTCCGCCGACCACTGGCGACAACATCGATGTACTGTGGAGACCTCACGCCCCACGTGTTGAGCAATTCGGCGGTACGTCCACCCGGCCTCCCGCATGCCCACTATACGCCCTCGCTCAAAGTCCGTCAACTGCACATACGGTTCACGTCCACGCTGTCGCGGCATGCTACCAGTGTTAAAGACTGCGATGGAGCTCCGTATGCCACGGCAAACTGGCTGACACTGACGGCGGCGGTGCACAAATGCTGCGCAGCTAGCGCCATTCGACGGCCAACACCGCGGTTCCTGGTGTGTCCGCTGTGCCGTGCGTGTGATCATTGCTTGTACAGCCCTCTCGCAGTGTCCGGAGCAAGTATGGTGGGTCTGACACACCGGTGTCAATGTGTTCTTTTTTCCATTTCCAGGAGTGTATTAAATTGTCTTCCCTTGACCGCTTTTTAATGAGTAATGACTCTCTGAGCAACGTCCAGGCCATTGAATGCTGTTGCTTCTGTCACCCTGTGGTGTCTGCTATTCATGACCTTCTCGCTGACCTTCCTCGGTTGTCTTTCTCTGGGCCCCAACTCATGTGGGTATCCTAGGGAAAGAAGTGACCAATAATTAGGCAAAAGAAGCGATTACTCGTCCCCCATTCATTCTGACCATCGTAAATGCGGATTTTTCCGGTGCAAATAAGACCTGTGCACACTCGCAGACGTAACGACATCCGGTGAGTCACTGTCCACTCTAATGAACTCGGCACTATCAAGTAGACTACTGATGCATGGCGCCCTTTCTTCCATTCCTCCTGGAAGGAGTCACCTTCCTGTGTCGCCTTTGCACTGGTCATACCAGGCTAACCCATGGTTTTATGTTACTTAATGGGCCTTTGTCGTTGTGGAGCCTTGCAGACTGTTGCTCATATCCGGGTGGGATATTCCTTCCTCCTGCCTCTACATGCTAAGCGTGGACTTCTGAATTGTTTGCTTCTTATGTTGACAGATGACTCACGGACAACTGAACTGGTTCTCCTTTTTCTCGGTAAAAGTGGGTTTTATTATTATATATAACGCTTTGCCTTCGGGGCGGGAGCATGGTGACTGGGGGCGTAACTTTCCACATACTGGGTCAGGAGGACCCCCGACCCTGACTCCTATGCTTGTTGCCTCTGCCATCCGCTCTTATATCTGTTTTAATTGCTTTTACGAGGTTTGCGGTTTTTTCTGCTGCACTCTTTCCTGTTTCAGGAGTAGCGCAGTTTATCAGTGGGTGCTGTGCTATCCTCCTCTTTAACGCTTTGCCTACGATGGATCAGGGCGGAATGGGTGTGGGAGGGCCTGCTCCCTTTGCGTGCATAGTCTTGGGGGAGGCCGAAGTGCGGTCTTAACTACTTCTCAGGTCTTATTTTATTATTTAGGGTCCAGCTGATGGTCGTTCCATTTTTAAATTTTTTCCTTGTATTATTCTGGAGCCCTCGACTAGACAGCATTCTTTACTCTTTTGCTTTCTTCTCCCGTAATCGGGTTGGCTAGGGTCAGATGCGGGTGCAGTTTCTCTCCATGACTGTGTGCTGAGATATCACTGGTCAGCTCTAACGTACGCACCGATGCGATCCATTTACTCTTGCTTATCTATAAACGATGTTTCAGCTGTCTCATCAGCATTGCTGTCAATGCCCCGCTTTTACCACTCCTACGTACTTCATCTGATCACATTCCTGGTGGACATAACTGCGTCCGGATGAACGAACCCCTGACTGAGGGGCTAATGACCGCGCTGTTTAATTCCTTACCCCCAGTCAGTCAGTCAGTCATAAGGATTTCGATGTCATCTACGCAGTGCATACCTGCAGACAGTTTGTCAATATCCAGTTTTGTGAACATTGCACGCCATATTGCTCATTAGGTCCTTCCAGAGCAAGTTTCATTCCATTCGCAATCGGTCGACGATGGTTTGGTCCTCCGTAAGATTTTTCGGCTAGTAAGATATTACATTTATGTTTCATGCACAGTAATGTTTCTGCTTCTGAAATCCACTCAGTATTAACGGATATTGGTGCTAGCGCAACGGATATTGGTGCTAGTGCTGGATTCGACACACGCCGTCTTAAGTGCAGCATTGCATTGCATTGTCTTTGTTAGCGGAAGATCCGGCCGATGAGGCTGTTCTCAGTGTTGTGTAGGGTACGCCCGATTGTTTCGCAGTCTTCGAGGAAACATATTCCTGGTACCCCACGAAAAACGGCCATATAATAATTCCAGAGTGGAAGAAATAACAAGAGGCACTTTCCTGAATTCCAAGGAAATGTTTTCAAAGCAAGACCTGCGTTCTTGCTTCTAAGTGCTTGCTTTCAATGACTTAATAATTCAGTATAGCAAGCACCGACTGAGTCATGGCGTAAACAGCAGTCCTCAAAAATGTCCCGAATCTAGTTGACCACAAAGATGTCAAGATTAGTTTTGCTGTCGAGTCCCGTACCCAAGCTCTACAGTTGGAGAACAATCAGAAAGATGACATTCAAGCAATAATGTCATCCTTCAGATACATGACGTTGAGGAGTAATACTTGAAACTGCCTCAACTTGGGCGCAACCATCCAAAAAAATACGATATTGCAGTGCATCCATGTCCGAAGGATCAGGCACTGCATCATAATTCGGAATAACACAGGCGCTGCAATCTCATATCTATCCGCCGACTTTAGAGTAAAATGCCTCCCCTGTACAAGGATATACATAATGGATGTAAGAGTACAGACACATGGTTGACGAAATATTGAAGCTTGTGTCTGGCCGTGAGTCGTACTAGGATACCCAGATGGTAAGGTGACCGTTTGCGATAAGCGGGAAATCCGCGTTCGAGTTCCGGTCCGGCACAAATCTTCATTGTCGTCATTCCATTATACAGCTGATCGTCACACATAATGCAAATAAAACTCTTGTACAGCATGCTGATAAGATTTCTACGCTACGCCATCTGTGACTATGTCCCTCTCTCCATCCCACATACAGCTGTGGATTTACTTTCTGGGATTTCAGTGATGATCACATTTATGTTTGTAGCATTCGTTTTTCTGAACTTGCGGCTGGTTTGCCACGTGTAACACAATTTCTAATTTAGTTTATGGACATAAATACGCGAGGGAAATTTATCTGGCTTTCTATTTTCGAGACAAAGGAAACTACTAACTGCATCTCAATTTCCACCCATATCCTCCGTGATACGTGAAGCAGTCTTCTAACTGAAAGTTAGTCCAAACACTGCAGTAATTTATTAGATGTGTATAGATATTTGTACGGCTCCTTTATATTGTCGTGGTCTCAAACAACTATCTTGTATAAATATTATCCACTGTGCAAGTGTTGAAGCTGAAAACTCGATACAGAACGAATGATGAATATAAACTACGTAGAGCGCAAGAAACTTCATGAACTTAAGTCAGTTCTATAATAGAAACTGTTGCTTTGTATTTTTGATAACTTAAATGTAAATGCAGAGTTGATCAGTATTTTGTTGTATTCTTCCAAGAATGAGTCATACAACTTGCAACGGATTGCACGCTGCATTGTATCTTTCTCACAGATTAAAAAACGTGTGAAGACTGGGACTCGAACCTAAACATTTGACTATTTTATTATTATAATAATCTTGTTACAATACTCCAAGAAAGCATTGGATCAGGCTCGAGTCTCATTCCATCACAGTTTTAATCTGTCAGCAAGCCTCATTTATGTTGTTGAATAAATATAATGTGAATTCCCTTTTCTTTTTCAACAGCTCGCATAACTACAAGTATTAGTTCGGCGCTGGCAGTTATCACATCGTTTTTTGACACGCAGTTCACTTATTGCTCCATGCAGAGGAGACAGAAGCCAAAAACTGTGCACGAACAGGTGTCGGACATCGAGTATATCATACCGAGAGTAAGACATTTATTTAATGGTAACTTCAGATGTCACTTGTAATGTGTAACAGCGCACGATCGCGTTTTAACGCAATTTTTGTTTTCGTTTTTCAGAAAAAAACGAGCTCTGTCGCCAAACAGGCGCAGAATATATACAGCCAATACGCACAATCCTGGGTGTTTGATACCGACACTACCTCGTCGTCGAAGAACGAATCTCCGTACCTCAAGCTTCCAAATAACAATGTACCGTACGACACTAAGACGTTCAGCTCTCGGAAGCACTCTACTCCAAAGGTCGACATCATCTGCGACGAGCAGAGCCTGGACCAGAAGATGTTCCTGGTGAACCCGACGGTGCACGTGGAACCCGTCAGCGACGACAGCAACGGCGGCCGCAGCCTCAACTACATGAAGAGCTTCTCGAGGACGCCGTCGCCGGCCGGCGTGTCCGAGAGCTCGTCGCAGGACTCGAGCTTCAACCCGCCCATCTACGAGTGCCTGGAGAGGCTGACGGAGCCGACGCTGTACCGGTCGCGGCTCAACACGGCCATCAGCCTCAATGCGGAGCAGAGCCGCCAGTCGCTCGAGTGCGATGCACGCGGCACGCTCGACCACGCAAAGTCCTCGCACTCGCTGCGGCCGCGCAGCGACACCTTCAGCAAGGCCGCCGCCGTCGAGGTGCTGCACGTGCCCGAGAAGGTGCAGTACGCCTCGCTCATGGTCGAGCTGCAGCAGGCCATCCGCTCGAAGAAGGAGAGGCTGCACCAACAGCAGCCCGTGTCGCCGCAGAGCACCTGCGACAGCGTCACGGTCGAGGACTGCTCCGAGCCCACTCAGACAGAGTCGAAGGGCAGCAACAGCCTGCAGGGCTCGTCGCTGGACAACTCGCAGCGGACCGAGCCCAAGGGCAGCGACACGGAGTTCTCCAAGGAGCTGGAGGCGGCGCTGCAGCTGATACAGGACCTCGAGTCGCCGAACACGATAGAGACGCCGTCTGAGACGTGCAGGTCGATTAACGGGGCCGAGCTGGCGTTGCCGGGGGGAAGCGCGCCCGTGGTGAGAGTGAAGTGGCGGGACAGTGACGCCAGCGGCAGCGGTAGCACAAAGACGTTGAGCGAGTGCGTGTCGCCGCCAGAGCTGCCGGCAGACTCCTCGCAGGGTAAGGCAACTTCGGTCGTAGTAGTCGCTTCCGCCGGAAGTGGGTCGCAGTCCTCCTCCGGTTACAGCTCGCCGTCTCACGGCAATTCGAAACAGCCCACACCCACATGTTCCAAACCGCCCTCTGTCACTGGTAGCTCTTGCAACCTTGTCGGTGGGGCCGAGCAGCAGGTATCCTACGCCATCTGCAACACGAGTGGAGCTGCCATTATCTCTCTGTATTCTCCGGCGGGCACTACCGAGGCGCCCGCGCCGGAGAAGAAGAAAAGGACACCTCCGCCCCCACCTAAGATAGAGGTGAAGGAGGCTCCCGAGCCGCGCAAGTGCTCGGTCGGCGACAGTGTCGCCGGTAAGACAGAGGCGCCCTCCAGGTTGTCACCGGTGAGCGCGGGGAGCAGAGAGAACGTCGTACTGAGGGATGGCAAAGATAAGCCACCTGTGAGGGCTTCCAGCGTTCCCAATGGCAGTAGCTCTATTCCGGAGTTTAAGCTGGAATCGAGCCCGAGCCCTGCGTCGACTCTGAGGGCCAGCACGTCAAAATGGAACGTGAAGTCTCTGCTACGGAAGAAGACCAGCCCACCAATGCTAACTCCAGAACTGGAAGGTGCAATCTTTAAGTCCGAAAGCCTTGCGTACCTTACAGAGCTTGAGCTGCTTGCTAGACACGCCAGAAACAAATCCATACAGAGGGTAAGAAAACAAATACTCAACACTAACCAGACAATACCGATTCTTACATACTAATCATGGGCTCGATGGTGAAGGTCTGTCCTTTCTGCTGCATTGTTCTACTGATACTAATGTTCCACTAATATTGCCTGCTGGAGTGGTAACATACTTGTATCAACTGCAGTCTCTGATTAAATTCTCTTTCTCCAAATGGATACTAATTATCCTCTTCTGATACTAATCGGACAACAGTAAGTATGTAGTACAGTTCCTTAATACGGAAGGGCTTCTGACGGATAAGAGATATCTGTGAGATGAAAAGAAATTAAAAGGGTTTCCCCTACTAATGTCATCGCTCATTTCCAGGAGACCAATGCAAGAGAAAACTAAAGCACCGAATCTTTTTCCTAAGTTTCAACTATGTATTCAGTTCTGCTTTCCTGAAGACAAATAAGTCTATACACATTTGTATGTCAATTTATGTACATTACAACAGGACGAATATATTTTTTAAGCTTTACTCAAGAGTTGTACACTTAAGCTACAAGCTTCTTTCGGCTGCATTGTCATTTTGAAGCTATATGCAGATACATAGGTATCTTAGTATATGCAATTTTTACATTATATTCCTGTTTGGTTTTGCAACAGTGTGTCGAGTACTTACTTCTGTATCTCGCACTTACTTCCGTATCTCATCGATGATATAACTGACACATATTTCTGTGTATAGTATTTGTAGCCCAAGTTGGATTTTGTGTGTGTGTGTGTGTGTGTGTGTGTGTGTGTGTGTGTGTGTGTGTGTGTGTGTGTGTGTGTGTGTAGAGGGGGAGGGAGGGAGGGAGAGAGAGAGAGATCGATCTTAAACAATAGACGCTGAGTAATTTTTGTTGTAATTTTCGTTTTCTATAAATTTGACAGCTTTACTTGACAGAGGTCAACGATGTTGTATGGTTACGTACACTGATCGACGAGAACATTATGTCCACCTTTGGCACGGATAAAAGCGGTGACGCATCGTGGCAGGGAAGCAATCAGGCCTTTGTAGTCATTAGAGGGAGTTGGCACGACAACTGCCCATAAAATCACCTGATTCCCGTAAATTCCAGCGAGAGCGGCGATGACCTCTGACACCACATTGTCACATCCCAGATGTGTTCGATCAGCTTCAGACCTGGCGATTTGGGGAGGCCAGAATATCATTTAGAACTCACCACTGTGTTCCTCGAACCACTCCACCACTCTCATGGCCTTGTGACATGGCGCATTATTTTGTTGAAAAATGCCATTGCTGTTGGGAAACATGATCTTGAAGGGGTGTGTGTGGGATGCTACCAGTATACGGGACTCCTTGGCCCTCATGGTGCCTTGCACGACCTCCACTGGACTCATGGATGCCCACGTGAATGTTATCAGAGCGCATGGAGCCGCTGCCAGCTTGTCTCCGTCTCGCAGTACAAGTGTCAAGGAGGTGTTCCCCTGGAAGACGACGGATTCCCGCCTTCCCGATGAAGAAAGTAGGGATTCATCGGACCATGCTGTGCTGTGCCACTTCTCCAATATCCATTGTCGACGGTTAAGTGCCCATTTCAGTCGTAGTTGCCAATGTCGTGGTGTTAACATTGTCACATGCGTGGGTCGTCGGCTGCGGAGGCCCATCGTAAGGAGTGTTCGGTGCGCTGTGTGTTCAGACACGCTTGTTCGCTGCCCAGCATTAAAGTCTGATGTTAGTTACGCCACAATTCGCCACCTGTCCTGTTTTACCAGTAAACCTAGCCAGCGACGTCCAATATCTGTAATGAAGGGATGCCGGCCAACCCCACGACGTCTGGACGTGGTTTCACCTCGATTGCGCCATCTGTTGAAGACGCCACAGTGCTTCGCTAACACCCAAGTCGTGCAGTTTCCGTAAGCATCGTGCCGAGCCTCCAGGCCACATCAATGTGTCCTCAGTCAAACTCAGATCGCCGTCCCCATTCCACACACGTACAGCAAGCTCACTGATACTACATGTACCGTGCGTGTGTCTGACTAGCAATCATACTTCGGCAGGTGACGCTGCTATCACCTGGACGGGTTTATATCGACAGTAGGTCCTGGTCGTAATGTTCTGGCTGATCAGTGTATTTCTTATTCATCTATGGAAGTGTGTGGTGGTTATAGTCTATGCAGAGGTTTGTGTCACAGACATACATTACTAGACTGGCAAAAACGCTTCTTCTACTGAAGCCAGACGTTTGGTGAGGTGAGATGGCGGCGTCAGAAGATTGTATATGGGACTAAAATGGTTTTCTGAAACGAAATGATGTTCTAAGCTTTAGTCGGTAATATAAACAAGTTCTGCTGTTAAGCAAATACCTGCCTAATAGTTGAGTTTAACACATACGTTATAGAACAGTATTATGAGAAGAAGATAAAGCTGCACACACGCACGCACGCGCGTTTGAAGCAGACTATAGTTTTCGTAAGAACACGCAAATAAATAAAGAACTTGTTACTAACGCCAAATAGCGCGTTCTACTTATGGAACAATTGCATAACGAGCACTCTATTCAAAGAAAAGCCGAAGTTGATCAAAATTGGTTAAAAACACATCATTAAGCTACGTCTGTTAATACTAGGTTTATTAAAACCCTTAATATATATATAAAATGTTTAAACTGTCAGTATCTCAGATAATACAAAACGGTCCTGTAATTATTTAGGCTTACAGACAGCCGCGTGGGATTAGCCGAGCGGTCTAAGGCGCTGGTCCCGGCGGAGGTTCGAGTCCTCCCTCGGGCATGGGTATTTGTGTTTGTCCTTAGGATAATTTAGGTTAAGTAGTGTTTAAGCTTAGGGACTGATGACCTTAGTAGTTGAGTCCCATAAGACTTCACACACATTTGAACATTTGAGCCTTCAGACACTGCAAAGGCAAAAACACGTAGGATGTTTCTAGTTAGGCTTGCATTGAGACCAGTTCCTCTCCTTGTATCTTCCGTCTGCTATATGAAAAATACAGCCAAATACAGGCATGTATTGACCATTGTGTCAAAACTAAAAAGGCAACGTAGTTATCAGTTTATTCTAATTTCTAACGACTGTTCTTTCAGTAAATAAACAGCTGCTCACACGTCCTTGCGCTCTCCGCCATATTGCGTTTCTAAAGGACTGGCTTCAGTGACACAAGTGATACTGCATACGATGTTGCCAGTCTGTTAACGTAAGGCTGTGCTTTATGTAAGTTTTTTTTGCTTATCGTGTCACTTGTTACCGTGTTCTAAAATTTCGACGAAATTTTCAGTAAAATTTTTACGCTTAAGTTCAGTCTGTTGTTTAGGATTTTGTTTGGGTATTTTCGTGTGCGTGTGTATATTTCTATTCCTTCTAAAAGGGTCATATTGAAAATTTCGTCGAAATGTTAGAACATGGTAATACATAACATGATAACAAAGGACTACTCCGACAAACCTATACTAAGAATCTGTAATCACCACACAATTCCATAGATGACTAAAAAAGGAACTGACTACACTGCAAATACAATACACAGAAATGTTTGACAGCTACAACGTCAAGATGAGATACGGAAGTAAGTACTCGACACGCTGTTACAAAACCAATCAGATATGTAATGTAAAAATTGTATATACTAATACTGCTATGTAATTCCAGATCGCTTAAAAATGGCAGCAGAAATAAACTTATCATCTAATTGTAAAACTTCAAAAAGTAGCAGCGTCATGGTGTAACATACACAAAACTGTTCTGTAGGCCCTGAGGAATACAAAAAACATTCGTGTGTGTTTGCTTTTCAACCATTAATCGTCCCTGTTACAAACAATCACATGGTGTATGCACATTTATTTACAGAGTGAAGGTTTACATTCACTATGATGAAACACCAGCCCCAGACTGAAGAACGATTATCAACGTCGAAGTACACGCCAGTGGCACTTTCAGTTCAGTGTAAGTCAGGTGCTACTCACGCAGACCTCGGGATAGGTTCTGGCAGTAAGCTGCAGTCATCTTGGAGGCCGCTGGCTTAAACTAGCTTCTCCTTAAGTTCTTACGACACTTACTGCAGGGAAGTAAGGAACGTAGGTTTGGGTTTTAACACTCTGTTAATGACAATGTTATTAGGGAGGTGTACAATTCTATTAGGAGAGGGTGAGGAGGAACAAGTTTAAATCGTTTCAAAAGGAACCATCATTCGTCTTAATTACTTAACAAAACTCATGGAAGACTTAAATATGGACGGCCAAACGGTGTGCTAAGCCACGCTCCTCCCTTTCACCTCTCACGGAAATTTCTCTCGATAAGATTATTGCGTATCCTGATCAGCGAAGCAGCCATCGAGACAAACTTAAGTAATTATGCGTGAACAATATATTTCCAGCAGCTAAGGACCGATATTTGAATTACTAATAATCCTGCAGTAACAGCTGTTTGCCCTTGAGCGACGATTTCCATTTCGTGGTACTTGTAAGAGCGAAGCTTTTCTCAGTCACTTTTATACTGTATCCCCTTGATGCGCGATTTGTCTCGTTTTGTATGCGTTTCGGCCGACTATATTCTTATTAATTTCAATCTCGCGCTATAGAACCATGCCGAGCTTGGCAAGTGTTCATCTTTACAGAACGAGTATCCACATTGTTGTCTTTACGAACAGTTCAGTTTCACCCTACAATTTATCTTCCTTCATAACAAGCGATGTATCAGTAACACTTTCAGCGCAATACGATGTGCATGGTCACTATGTAGAATCATCTGAAATTCGCCTTGAAGTAACACTTCCAGAAAATTTCCGAGGCAACAAAATTCACATTTTCCTGGCGCTCACGTCCTTTCTCTTATGGAAATTAACTATAGTAAATGGGTATTTCAGGAGAAAAATTGCAATAGTTACCAGTTTTCAGGGTTTGATGAATAATTGCTTCCGTCCGTGGAGCTTATATCTTCAGGAATACAGACTGTATTATTTCAATAATAATTATTATTACTATTCGATGCCTTGCTCTTAAATAGAATGCTTTGTTCCCGTAGTTCAATAGAATAGATAGCTATAGTGCCTTTTCGTTCTGATTTTTACATTAACGTAAGGTAAAAATTAGTAACACGTACCACCTGGGAACTGCACTAACTGAACGTTTGTATTTTCAGCAAATTGAGCAGCGCGTTCAGCAGCAGATACTGGGACATTCTTCTTCTGAATCACACTGCTGACATTACAAGACCAAAGGAATTCGTTTATATATTGTGTAATATTTTTTCCATTCTTCCAGTTACTTTTTATATTATCTTATGTCTATTGTACATTAGTCTCATAAGACAATGTAAATATTTAATGTAAGAATACTAATATATAGTAATATAAGTGAGCAAAAAGCTACGTCAGTCAGCTCGAAGATTGCGAGAATTTTCTAAACAATAAATTCTATTCTTTGTTAGAAATCGTTTGACAGATGTTGCATGCAGAACCAGTACAGAAGAAAACCCGATACAATTATTCGTAAAACACAGTGACAACATTTGGTGCTCAGTTTGTGATCAATCAATGAAAATAGAAATCTTTCACATTAGAAAATATTATGTTTTTTGTATCTGTTATACAGTACTTGTGTGCAAAAGTGTAACATTTCTAAGGAAATACTGAACAGAACTGTGAACAGAACCGTCCAAAAGTGGATTGAGCGTTGTTGTACAGAGAGTTTATTAATATCTGTTGACATGTACAAGAATGATTATAAAATGGCTGGCCCACAGATGTTTAAATACCAGTAGTACCATAGATACGGTACGTATGTAATAACATACTGTTTCCTTAAATAAAAAGGGCCTTTGCTAATGCCCTCTATTTTTAGGATTCCATTTTTTTATGTTTCATTAAGGAGTAAACTGTTTCTAGTACAGTGACTAAATACTTTGTAACGATTTTCCTACCAAAATATTTATGACAAACATACATTGTGTGTGAAATTCTGAGTGTCTTCGATAAAAACAATTGTTCAGCTACAGGCATTTTAAACGTGGGAATAAAATTAGTTTTTTATTAAGCGTGTGTAGGCATTGGTTCTCTTAACATAGTGTTGCGCTGACCAAGACCGTAAGTTGGGTAAGTGATATTTAAATGAAACAATTAACCTAAGACTGCATTGTGTGTATACACTGCATATATGTTTCGAATAATACCTACACATGTTGTCTTAATTATTTTTTGACCTGAGTATTATTTTGACATTTGTCAAACATTTAGATAAGGATTTTGCTCATAACGTATATGTAGCCAGATCTATCCATTGGTGTCAGGCATTGTCAAGTTGAATTATTTGTAGATAGTGTTCTTTAGGAATCTACTTGTTGCTTTCCAACTTGTAAGAAAGTAGGGGTTGCAAAAATAATACAACAACTGATTCCTTTTACATTTTTCCAAAATTGAGAACTTAGGGTGGCGTAATGGCCCTATTGCAGAAACTTGAACATCAACAGAGTTAAGCCCAAAACCTCCCTTTCTCTAAAATATCTCTTGAGTGGCCACGCCATGGCTGAAACCTTCCTACAAATTGGTAACTATTCGTGGTGGTTTGTATCGGTTTCTCTGTTTCTACGTCTTGGTTGCTGGGCAGTATATACATTCATCATTATCAAGATCACTGACGTTATTGGCCATTTAAGCTTTTTATTGTGATATAAAACTAGTCCGACCTACAACTGTTCTCAGCATAATGTTTGTACAGGGTTTCCCTTCAATTTATACATCAAGTGGCATCTGTTTAAACATTTATTTTCGTCAGTTGTTAGACAAACATAGTAGAGCTACCTTCAACACTTTACTCTCAAACCACACATGAAGAGTTACACCAATCGCAGAGTTATCATAACGGCTCATACATTACACAGAAGGAATTTTCTTTGTTAGCAAGACAAAGGAAAACATCAAACTAACTTAGCATAATTACGTTTCATTAATGAAACCAAACATCAAAGAGTAATTCATGCTGCATATACCAGTACGTATTGCATTCCAGCCCCTTACATTCATCCTTTTCGATGGAATATCGTGTATCCATTTTTATAAGAAGCTTAATATGCAGTATAAAGTGATTGAAGAATAGTGTAGCTTATTCAGTCACATGGACTAAAAGTTTGATATCTTAAGAGACAAGTCATTAGCGAGAGACATTTATCTGTAAATGACAGAAAACCGTAGAACGACAGACTGCTAGTGAGTGGTAACAATCGGAGGGAACGAGTTTACGTCTGTTACATACTCGTTTGATGTTTATTCTTTATCAACACCGTTCGAGAGAGACAAACTCTTAACAAATCAGATTCCTCGATGTTCTTTCTCACGGTATCAGATATCAGCCTTGTCTCTGTGTAGCCTAGGAGTTCCTTCTCAAACTATTGTGTTCTGTGTAGGCGATTGGCCAAATGCTTGGCATACGCTCACAAGAGAATTGCTGCACTACCGCCTTTCTATAGGCACACACGTCACAAAATTATTCTGCTTATCCTAGGACTACAATTATTAAACAAAAAAAAGAATTATTACATAGTACAATAATTGTCCGAAGAAAGAAATAGTACCGTTGCTTAAAAGGGATTATTCAATAGTTCGTCACTATTGTGCCAAATGAAGCCGTAACTGTTCTGTACAGTTTCAAAATACAGATACAGTTCCAGGCCAAGAGTACCTACAGAGAAAATCTGTATTTAATTAGTGGTATTTATTAACAGGCACTCCAGCGGAATACGACCTACTCATGAAAAGTCAAAGTGCCTCGCATGCGTCTCTTGCTTGAAACATTGAGGAGGAGACCATCGACTGGCAGGGAGACTATCTTCTGTATACGAGGTAAGTACTACAGCACATCAGAGGCTTGGGATTCGTTTGCAGGAGCAACAGAGCTCTCCAATCAATGTCCAATTGTCCTTCTAAGTTGCGTGTCGCTGTTTAAATAAATCGCAAAGAAACAAGTACCAAACGGGTTATTTGGAGCGTCCGTGTTTTACTGTAATTCAATAGTATCTACCATCGTGTAGAGTGTTACTTTCCAGTGTAGTATAGAGACAAGTCCACAGTAAATTTTTTATCCAACAGATAGGTCTCTTTCCATATACCGTCAATAGTGTTCATAGCAACAGCGAAGCACTTTCACAATCGTCTTGTCTTATGACGCTTTCACATTCATGGCATAATTTTCGGTTTAAATGTTTCGTAAATAAATAGTGAAACATGTGTTAGTTTTAATTGTTACAGGAAGTAGTAAAAAGATGTTAGACTCCTGTGTCAGTAAATATTTATAAATGATATGCGTGAAATTTCAGCTATGCAGGTCTCTTCCAAAACCGACACACCGAAGTGGCCCTCATTATTAACATTATCTGAAGCTCCTAACCTGGAAATGGAAAATATAAGAATTAATTCCTTACCAACAATTCTGGCTTGGGTATAATAGAGAAAGCTAGTAAGAAAAAAAGGAACAATACGTTTACGTGCCTCAGTATCGGAAAATGACAAAATGAGTAACGAGGAATTAACCATAAATGTTCAGAAATGCATTTCTAAGCACCAAAACTTAAAAAAAACTCCATAACTAACAGGAAAGTGGACACGCAAGGACAGTCTATCTGAAAGAGGCTCGCCGTTAGTGACTAACTCTAAAGAAACTTTCAGTGAACTCTGTACACCTTAAGAGAGATTAATTTGAGGAAAAAAAAGACTGGGTAGCCCTCTGCAGACATCAAAAAATGTGCATCATCAAGATTTACTTTGCTAATCCACAAGGGAAAAAAAGAACAAGGAATCGCTCCTGCCATTGTGTCGCGCTCACTTCAAAACATTCCACTCGCTCCAGCGACATAACTTCGCAGGATGACGATGACAGTTTATGACTACAGTGTAAAGAAATACTTCACTATACCGTTGTGAGAACTGAAACATTATTTTAGGCTTCCTCTGCACAACTTATGCGAAAACTGAGGATCTGAAAGGTATGTACATAAATATAGCCGGCCGCTGTGACCGAGCGGTTCTAGGCGCTTCAGTCCGGAACCACGCTGCTGCTACGGTTGCAGGTTCGAATCCTGCCTCGGGCATGGGTGTGTGCAAGTTGGGTTTAAGTCTAGGGGACTGATGTCCTCAGATGTAAATTCTCATAGTGCTTAGAGTCATTTGAACATAAATATAATAGGAAACATATTTGTATTTTCTGTAATATAAAACCAGTGCTTATAAGTTTTGTGTCGTACGCTTTTCTGAAAGTTTTGGCAGGAATATGAGAAAGTCCCGTATCCTTTCTAGCAGTAATTGTAATGAGTTACTGGAAATAAAATATGATAGTTCATGAAACGCTTACCAGATACGTAAACCTTGAAAACAATTTCAATCCTGTGATTCATTAATTCAGGTGGTTTAACTTTTCAGTCCTTTGTGTCTATATTAATTTTCTCTTTAAATCATAACGTTTCATGTAAAGTTAGTTATTAGTTCATCATTATGTTCGCACTTGCCACATCAAATGTGTATTAACTTACGGACAGAGGGTGATACTACGTGGCGGTTCTGTTGTCCACGATATTTAAAAATAAAAAGTATTTTCTTCGTAGTGGATGACTGTTTTGTTTATTTCAGAAATATTCACCGAATACATTCCTGCATTGCATAAATCGGCACACGACTCTGACTGGTGACACGTGCGTAAGCATCCTGTCTGACCACCCGCATCAATTCATGTCCATTGTGCATTATGACGGACTTGGGCAATTCCAGCAGGACAATGCGACACTCCACACGTCCAGAATTGCTACAGAGTGGCTCCAGGAACACTCTTCTAAGTTTAAACACTTCCGCTGGCCACCCAACTCCCCAGACATAAATATTATTGAGCATATGTGATCCCTTGCAATATGCTATTCAGAAGAGATCTCCTCCCCCTCGTACTCTTACGGATTGACTGTCATTTCCCTCCAACGCTACTACAGACATTAGTCGAGGCCATGCCACGTCGTGTTGCGGCACTTCTCCGTGCTCTCGGGGGCCCTAAACGATGTTAGGCAGGTGTACCAGTTTCTTCGGCTCTTCAGTGTAGTTTACAGTGTAAAGGAATAGCATTTCATTCGCAAGTGGACTCGCTCAAGCGATAGTTCCTGTTATATACGTGAGGTTTAGGTTGCGCTGTTTACTTTTACTGCAGTGGTTTTATTTCTGTCATTTGTCAGTACATCTCTAAAAGCCCTGTATGTGAACGTTGTAAGATGGAAAGGTCGGAAACCACCAAACATAGAAAAACATGTTCTCAGCGTTTTCGGGAAAAGAAACATACTACTAACTTCAGTTTCGTCATTCCGTGTTAAGGAAAATGCTGGATTACGAAAGCAGTTATTTAATATTATATTCTTCTCTTCTTGCTTACTTGAAACATATAACAAAGATTAAATTAATTGAGGCGGACTGAGTCGTATTACTGGATCAAATACGCGTTTAAGACCAGAAAAAGTCTGGAAAATTCCCTCATGACGTTGTGTTTTTCACAAAAGCACCATAACATTTCCTATTGTAAACCACAGAAATAAAGAACAAGATGGAACCGCAAACAACAGTCTGTTAAAACAATGTACAGCGTGAGTCTGCAGTAACATCTCCCCTTGTTGTATTCGTACGTCAATGCTTCTCTGGGTAGTATTATTTATCATCTCAGATAGATCCATACCATGGAACTTGTTTGCTGCTAGTGGTGGCATAGGCTTTGGAATTCTGTGGCATTTCATCATGGTAAATGCATCGTCTTTGCCGTCAGTCCTTTTCTTCTTTCTTCTTCCTTTCTTCTTCTTCTTCTTCTTCTTCTTCTTCTTCACTCTCCTTTCCCCTTTCATTCTCGCTCATGAATGCGTATGTATGGGTCATTGCCGAATGTAGACCCAGTACTACACCGAAAAAAAGTGTGTCCCCGTGTTGTTGCGATGAAATAAGCAATCACTTATTTGACAGTGTGAGGTATTATTCTAGTCCAAAATTACTAAATATTAACAGAAGTTACCTTTATTTCTCTACGCTGACGCTACGGTACAGTTTTCTTCAAGCGGATTCTGATACGTACTGGGCGGTTGCAGAAATGAAAACAAGTAAGACATAGAAAGCAAATGGTGTAAGTTTAACTAATTCCCCGGCTAGAAAAAAAAAGTTGGATGTAGTATATACACTACATAAGGATTAAGGATGTTAATACAGATACCAGGATGGTTTGTTAGAAAAGTCACGGCCTGCACCCTTTGCTAAGCCGTAATCTTGATTTTTCTCACAGGTTTTTTGAGTCGCTGGGGATTGAGTACATGGCTCATGTAAAGCAGCCAGCATACCTAGTGAACCTGGGGAGTGTGCCTGGGACTTTCTAGAGGATCCTGTTGAACAGAGAATGGTAAAACTTCCAGTGACTGCAGGTATGCTAATCGCGTTCAGGGATTCTTGAACAACGTGGAGAGGGTCCCAAGCAGGAGCAGACAGCGTATGCATCGCGCACAGCAGTTTGGACTGTGCTCATACGTCCGTTATTCGTCCGTGGAAAGGAGTTCCTTTCGCACAGTGTAAGTAAGAGGACGTCCTGAAAAGTAATGCCTCCGAATTTTTTATTCTGTTATCAGTACCGGTTGAGGTACTCGTATTACATGTCATGCATATTACTCGATCGACTTTCCCACTTCGCTGAAATAAGTTGCAGCCTCTGCCGCTAGAATGCTTCGAATCGTAACGCGTAACATGGTGGTGTATAACATAACTACAGTGGTCCATAAGCAGCAGCGTGCTGTAATCAAAAGCACGAATTCTAGGAGTTCCTCCACTCATAAGCACCTTCTCCAACAGCTCGACAATGCCAGACCACACACGAGCGCTGCGACATCGGCAAAAATCCGACACCTTTTATTCACACATCAGTCAGCCTACACACACACACACACACACACACACACACACACACACCAGTAGCCCCATTCGATTTTCTTTTGTTTTCAAAACCTAAAGAACACCTTCGAGGACTACTCCTTGAAACTTAAAAAGCTGTGAAAGAAGAGGTGAGGTTGTGGCTCCGTCAACGGAGTCAGACATTGTACAGTGACAGTCTCAACAAACTGGTCTCTCGTTGGTGAAGATATGTTCGTTGTCATGCTGACTGCGCCGACAAATACTTAAACATGAAAAATAAAGATGTAGAATGTTAATACAGTTCGTTTTATTAAAAAAGCTTTAAGAGCTTTTACGTTAATAATTCGGAGGCATTACTTTTCAGGACGCCCTCGTAAAATCACGTGATGTCTTCATCCACCTCTCTCTTTTATAGCCTCTTTTTTCCTTTCCCATAATCACTGTCCCCTCTCTTTCCCACTGGCACATTTTCTTCTCTCTGTCTCTGTCACTATCACTGTCTCTCTGGCACTCTCTTTCAGCACAGGGAAGCTCGAATTTGTTCGCATGTCGAAATTTTTGGTTAGCTGTCAGAATGCAGATTGAGGCACCTGGTACCTCATTTTTTTGCCGAAATCTTTTAAAGAGAAACATTTTCGTCTATTTACCCTTCGACAGGAGGGGTTTCCGCTCTTTTCCCTACTACAGCAGTGTGTGCTGCTTATAACGAGGGATTCTTTAAGTCAGTACAGTTTTGATCGTTTGCATACACATGTAAACAGCAACTAAGTACGTATAATACACTCCTGGAAATGGAAAAAAGAACACATTGACACCGGTGTGTCAGACCCACCATACTTGCTCCGGACACTGCGAGAGGGCTGTACAAGCAATGATCACACGCACGGCACAGCGGACACACCAGGACCCGCGGTGTTGGCCGTCGAATGGCGCTAGCTGCGCAGCATTTGTGCACCGCCGCCGTCAGTGTCAGCCAGTTTGCCGTGGCATACGGAGCTCCATCGCAGTCTTTAACACTGGTAGCATGCCGCGACAGCGTGGACGTGAACCGTATGTGCAGTTGACGGACTTTGAGCGAGGGCGTATAGTGGGCATGCGGGAGGCCGGGTGGACGTACCGCCGAATTGCTCAACACGTGGGGCGTGAGGTCTCCACAGTACATCGATGTTGTCGCCAGTGGTCGGCGGAAGGTGCACGTGCCCGTCGACCTGGGACCGGACCGCAGCGACGCACGGATGCACGCAAAGACCGTAGGATCCTACGCAGTGCCGTAGGGGACCGCACCGCCACTTCCCAGCAAATTAGGGACACTGTTGCTCCTGGGGTATCGGCGAGGACCATTCGCAACCGTCTCCATGAAGCTAGGCTACGGTCCCGCACACCGTTAGGCCGTCTTCCGCTCACGCCCCAACATCGTGCAGCCCGCCTCCAGTGGTGTCGCGACAGGCGTGAATGGAGGGACGAATGGAGACGTGTCGTCTTCAGCGATGAGAGTCGCTTCTGCCTTGGTGCCAATGATGGTCGTATGCGTGTTTGGCGCCGTGCAGGTGAGCGCCACAATCAGGACTGCATACGACCGAGGCACACAGGGCCAACACCCGGCATCATGGTGTGGGGAGCGATCTCCTACACTGGCCGTACACCACTGGTGATCGTCGAGGGGACACTGAATAGTGCACGGTACATCCAAACCGTCATCGAACCCATCGTTCTACCATTCCTAGACCGGCAAGGGAACTTGCTGTTCCAACAGGACAATGCACGTCCGCATGTATCCCGTGCCACCCAACGTGCTCTAGAAGGTGTAAGTCAACTACCCTGGCCAGCAAGATCTCCGGATCTGTCCCCCATTGAGCATGTTTGGGACTGGATGAAGCGTCGTCTAACGCGGTCTGCACGTCCAGCACGAACGCTGGTCCAACTGAGGCGCCAGGTGGAAATGGCATGGCAAGCCGTTCCACAGGACTACATCCAGCATCTCTACGATCGTCTCCATGGGAGAATAGCAGCCTGCATTGCTGCGAAAGGTGGATACACACTGTACTAGTGCCGACATTGTGCATGCTCTGTTGCCTGTGTCTATGTGCCTGTGGTTCTGTCAGTGTGATCATGTGATGTATCTGACCCCAGGAATGTGTCAATAAAGTTTCCCCTTCCTGGGACAATGAATTCACGGTGTTCTTATTTCAATTTCCAGGAGTGTATGAGATTAACACTGAATCGTTTACTTTGTCCATGGATCGCAATTCATAGAAAACGCCCACCTTATGATTTGTGTCTTAAAAAAGTAAAAATGTTGTTAGAAATATGTAACTGGTTTCCCAGTATTTCTAGTTTTACATGATTTTTGGAAGTCATCGTAAGTTATTTTCAGCTATAGCAAGACCCTTTTCAGCCCTTTTTTTGGCATTGTAGTGTCACTTTGGGCATTTGACTAGGCTTGAAGTGCCCCATTATATGGAGACAGCGCGTCATAAATCGTTATTGATGAAAAAACGCTGACTAAAAACATAGTTTGGCGACCTCAGCACCCTTGCGATGACCCTAGAACCCTTCCTATGTATTCACTACATCAGTTAAAACTACATTTACGCCCCAGAACGGGTATTACGTGCACATTTTACTTGCATAAGCACACTATCTTTTAACCTATCTATCTCTGTAACGGGTAAAGATATCAGAAAAAAATCGAAGTTCCGCGAAAACATCATCATATGACAAATTCCAACTTTTTATCATGAATAGAAATTATAGAAGGAACTACCCCCACATTTCGTACTTGTTATACCCCAAAATCATAGTTTTTCAGGATTTTCTCACCACCGCCCAAGAACAAAAGGCGCATTTGTAAGCTGCCTACGGTCCACCCTAGACCACACCTTTGCAAAAGAACAAACAGCTTTACTCAATTTGCCTGAGCTGGAGGAAATATACGATGTTCAAATTTTGCCCCTGTACCGTAGGATAGCTTCAGTATTCCAGTTCGTCCCATAGGTGTACAGATGCTCACTAGGTAAAGGACAATTCAAAACATTTGACCTCTTATCTCTGTGAGCAATACAGACCGAGATATGACTCCATGAAAAATCGCATTTTCACGCACTGCTTTTTGGAAAATATTGGTCCGATTGAACCGTAGCGACTATCGACAGTGGCATTACATCTACAGAGACTCTCATTAATATTTGGCCACTTCACTGCTGGTAGTAGTATGTGTTCTATTTTTGCATATACATTTAACAAACAAATGAAATTACAGTAAATGAAACAGGTATTCTCTGAAAAAAAATGTGTGGCATACTTTACATTCATTAAATAATATAATGAGACAGTTTCTTCAAGAAAATTCCAACAGTTATGACAGAAAAATGTTCATATGAATGTTAGTAGTGTGTTGTCTGGATGTGACGTGCTTATTTAATAATTTTCAGAAAAATGTAATCAGAATGGGAAATGCACAGTTATTTTATTGTTCTACAACTAAGAATACGAAACTAATCATTTATGTACAGCCCGAGCTCCTCCTTAACTTGATATTAATTATTGTTACGAATAGTACGTCATTATGAAAAAGAAAGAAAGTAGAAAGGCATTAGGTCTAAGATAGACCCAGCTTTTGCTCTAGTCGATTTCGATTGGTGAGCGCCTCTCGTACAATGAAAAAAGCACAGAACGCAGAGCGGTCGGACAATGTTGAGATAGGAGTAACAGGTGGCCTTGTCGCGTTTCTTTTTGGGGAACACCTATGTGGAAAAACGGAACAGTGATTAGCAGCCAGTCAGCAGTGACAGTGATGGTTCGTGTTCTGGTGCGCTCCGCAATACATTACAATTCGTGGTAACATAGCACAAGTTATTGGAAGAATGCATTTATTACTACTTCTAAATTAAGAAGTTGTCTCTGGTAATTATTAGCCGCGGTTGCAACACTTAACGGGCTCAGTTATGGTGATGCAACGAGTGCGCAACTTTGCTTCAAGCAGGTTGATAAGAACAGACAGTACGATGCCACTGTCATATCATTTTAACCAGTGACGTGAAGAATTGGCAGAGGTGTCTTTGGCACCATAGCCTCCACTGCAGCGCTTACAACAATGCAAACTACAGTCTATTTATTTGCTTTTCTTGTAAAAGACGAGCCAGACTGTTTTTGGTCAATATAGTCACAGAGAGCGAAAGGCTATTTACAAACTGTACAGAAACCAAATGGCAGTCATAAGGGTCGAGGGGCACGAAAGGGTAGCTGTAGCTGCAGCTAAGAAGGAAGTGAGACAGGGTTGAAGACTATCCCCGATTTTATTCAATATATATATTGAGCAAGCAGTAAAGCAAACGAAAGGAAAAAATCTTAGTAGGAATTAAAGTCCAGGGAGCAGAAATGAAACCTTTGATGTTTGCCGATGACACTGTAATTCTATCAGAGACAACAAAGGACTTGGAAAAGCAGTTGAAGGGAATGGATAGTGTCTTGAAAAGATGATATAAGATGAACATCCACAAAAGCAAAACGAGGATAATGGAATGTAGTCGAATTAAGTCGAGTGATGCTGAGGGAATTAGATTAGGAAATGAGACACTGACAGTAGTAGATGAGTTTTGCTATTTGGGGAGCAAAATAACTGATGACGGTCGAAGTAGAGAGGATATAAAATGTAGACTGGCGACGGTAAGGAAAGCATTTCTGAAGAAGAGAAATTTGTTAATATCGAGTATAGATTTAAATGTCAGGAAGTCTTTCACGAAAGTATTTGTATGGAGTGTAGCCATGAATGGAAGTAAAACGTGGACGATAAACTGTTCAGACAAGAAGTGAGTAGAAGCTTTTGATATGTGCTACAGAAGATCACATAACTAATAAGGAGGTACTAATTAGAATTGGGGAGAAGAGAAATTTGTGGCACAACATTACTAGAAGAAGGGATCGGCTGGTAGGACACATTCTGAGGCATCAGGGGATCACCATTTTAGCACTGGAGGGAAGCGTGGGGGGTAAAAATCGTAGAGGGGACCAAGAGATGAATACAGTAAGCAGATTAAGAAGGATGTAGGTTGCAGTGCTTACTCGGAGTTGAAGAGGCTTGAACAGAATAGAGTAGCATGGAGAGCTGCATCAAACCAGGCTTTGGACTGAAGACAACAACAACAAAAACAACAGTGAGAATTACATCTAAGGCAAGTGACTGCTTAATTTCAAGTAGTCGTTTCATTTCATTTGGTGTAAGTCGTATATTACAATTTATTAGTGCTGAATGTAACAGCAGGAATATTAATTGAAATATTACAGAAAATTTAACGAAGTAGAGTGCTACACATCTCTGATGGATCACATTGTTGCAGGAATTTATGTGCATAAAGTCAGTTTCTAAAATTTCAAGAGTATGTTAACTTTATTCAAATAACAAATACTAACTTCAAACATTTTTTTAAAAAAGACTTAAAATAACAGAATCAAGCTGTAAATATCGTACTAGTTTCATTCTGGTTCTAAGAAATCAAGTTTTAACTTTATTACAACAATACTTTAATTACTATTTAAAGCTGAATGGATAGATATAACTTTCAAATTTCGTTCCTTCAGAACGCTGCGACTGTGAATAGCGAATAGTAACGTTTAACTTCAGGAGAGGTTTCTCCAGGTGAGTTTAGTCATCGGCCCTTTTCCAGTGATGAATGCAGTCATTATGTTTAGTGGAAAACATAAATTATGAAAACGATAATTCAAGGTAAGCAGTGAGGTGTTGCGAACACAGAGACCCAATATTTTGTCTACTAAACTCTTCAGAAGAAGTTACACAATCAAATTAAAATTCCGCCAGGTGAAAACGCGATCAAGATAGTCAAACAGTGTGTTGTAGTTTAAATAGTTTTCAAAGTGTCAATATTGTTGGCTTCGATTCCCAAGAACGAGTTTAGTCGCTACAGAAGATTTTGAAAAGTCGTAGCAAGGTCACGCTGCTTCACAGACGCGACCAGACCCTCCTAAACGCAGACGTTAAGATAACGCTATATTTTTGAATCGGGAGGAGGCTAATAGAATCATTGTACAGTGTCTTCAGTATTCAGTCGCAACATAGTTTCTGAATACAGTAGTAGTATTGAAACTCAATACTTCGTAGGATATCGCTTCTGCTTTGCAACTGCTTTCAAACGCTCTTGCATTTTATCAGCGATTTTCGAAGGTGTACTCGTGCATAGTTAGTTACCATACTTCCTTCTGTTTCCCTTTAAAGTCTTCTTTAGAGTTGATTTTACTTCTACTGATCCCATAAGTGTTTTATGGACTTGAGGCGTGGCGGTTGTGGTGATGTCTGAATAACTTTCGGACACTTATAAAGAAACCATTTTTCACAACGCATGTTGTGCGCTTCGAGCATTACCATGGGTAAATTTGAATGTAGATTCAGTTCCTAATATTTATGCAGCTCTGTGCTAATTGCGTTTCTTGATGGTGAGATATACCTACTTGTTTAATGTTGCTTCAATGAAAATAATCTCTCTCAGCAGATGACGAAAAACAGCCTCATACCAAAGCACCCCCTCTCCCGATATGTGTTACAGTAGGCTGTAAGCTTTCGTCACATTGTAGTTCATTCCGAGCATTTGATAATATAGTCCATTGTGAACTGGAGCCTTTTGTCGCATAACTTCGTTCACGTTTTTGTTTCTCCTTCTCATTCTTCTGTTGTACCGTTCTTTTCTGATAACCTTTCGGACAGCTGATTCACTTACCTGTCTAACATACTCTTGAAACAACCGTATTGCAGTTAAAGGCGCACTTATCTTTCTTAGAATTGATTACCTTGTCTTTCATTTAGCTCTCTTTAGTTGCCTTTTCTGAGGACTGAAAAACACACTATGTGATCAAAAGTATCGGACACCTGGCTGAAAACGACTTACAAGTTCCTAACGCCCTCCAGCGGTAATGCTGGAATTCCATATGGTGTTGGCCCCTTAGCCTTGATGACAGCTTCCATTCCCGCAGTACTTTCAATCAGGTGCTGGAAGGTTTCTTGGGGAATGGCAGCCCATTCTTCACGGAGTGCTGCACTGAGGAGAGGTATCGATGTCGGTCGGTGAGGCCTGGCACGAAGTCGGTGTTCCAAAACAATCCAAAAGAGTTCTGTAGGATTCAGGTGAGGGTTCTGTGCAGGCTAGTCCATTACAGGGATGTTATGGTCGTGTAACCACTCCGCCACTGGCCGTTCCTAACGAACATGTGATCGATCGTGTTGAAAGATGCAGTCGCCATCCCCGAATTGCTCTTCTACAGTGGGAAGCAAAAAGGTGCTTAAAACATCGATATAGGCCTGTGCTGCGATAGTGCCATGCAAAACAACAAGGGGTGTAAGCCCCCTCCACGAAAAACACGACCACACCGTAACACCACCCTCTCCGAATTTTACTGTTGGCACTACACACGCTGGCAGATGACGTTCACCGAGCATTCGCCATACCCACATCTGCTATCGGGTCGCCACACTGCGTACCGTGATTCGTCACTCCACAAAACGTTTTTCCACTGTTCAATCGTCCAATGTTTACGCCCCTTACACCAAGCGAGATGTCGTTTGGCATTTACCGGTGTGATGTGTGGCTTATGAGCTGCTGCTCGACCATTAAATCCAAGTTTTCTCACCTCCCGCCTAACTGCCATAGTACCTGCAGTGGATCCTGATGCAGTTTGGAATTCCTGTGTGATGGTCTGGATATATGTCTGCCTATTATACGTTACGACCCTTTTAAACTGTCGGCGGTCTTTGTGAGACAACAGACGAGGTCGGCCGGTGCGCGTTTGTGCTGTACGTGTCCCTTCGCGTTTCCACTTCACTATCACATCGGAAACAGTGGACCTATGGATGTTTAGGAGTGTGGAAATCTCGGGTACAGACGTATGACACAAGTGACGCCCAATCACCTGGTCACGTTCGAAGCCCGTAAGTTCCGCGGAACGCCCCATTCTGCTCTCTCACGATGTCTAATGGCTACTGAGGTCGCTGATATGGAGTACCTGGCAGTAGGTGGCAGCACAATGCACCTAATATGAAAAACGTATGTTTTTGGGGTGTCTGGATACTTTTGATCACATAGTGTAAGTTGCTGCTGTTCTAATGTTGTGTTAGTTATCTTGCGTCCTATTGCGATCTTGTAGAGTGTGGACCATGCGGAAAGATGGACTAATAACAAGTGAGGCAGGGAGAAACTGTCCCTTAAAAATTGTTTTCAGAAATTTGATTATTCCCATTTTACAGTTATTCAGCGAGGTTATTTAGTGCAGCGGCTATATTTATTTGTGTACATTTGGTGCACAAGCACGCTATTGATATTGGATAATCGGGAAAACTGCGCTCACTGAATATTGATTGCCTCTATATCTACACTTGACTACTCTCGTGGAGAGCAACGGCTTTCTACTTGCTCACAGATCTACATCTACATCTAAATCTACATCTACGTCTAGGTGGATACTCTGTAAATCACATTTAAGTGCCTGGCAGAGGGTTCATCGGACCACCTTCACAATAATTGTCTAGTATTCCAGTGTCGTACAGCGCGCGGAAAAAAAAAAAAAACGAACACCTATATCTTTCGGTGCGAGCTCTGATTTCCCCCATTTTATTATGGTTATCGTTTCTCCCTATGTAGATCGGCGTCAACAAAATATTTTCGCATTCGGACGAGAAAGTTGGTGATTGAAATTTCGTGAGAAGAATCCAACGCAAAGTTTGTTTTAATGATGTCCTCCCCAAAGCCTGTATCATTTCAGTGACGCTCTCTCCCCTATTTCGCGATAATACAAAACGTGCTGTCCTTGTTTGAACTTTCTCGATGTACTCCGTCAACCCTCTCTGGTAAGGATCCCACATCGCGCAGTAATATTCCAAAAGAGGACGAACAAGAGTAGTGTATGCCGTCTCTTTAATAGATTAGATTCCGTTTTCGTTCCATAGACCCAAAAATTAGATGATTCTCGAGGGTGTGGAACATGTCTGAAAGTATAACATAAAACATTTGAATATAATGCTCACCACCCTGTTCATTTGTCAGAAGATTGTCGAAATAGGTGAATACAATGCTGTACACTGGAACAGCTAATACTTACATTATTAACACGCTGTTAGAATGAAACATTGTTATGCACTATTAATAAATTTATCATACACAGAATACCTAATCTTGACTGCTGCGAGCAAGTGCTGTCAAAGCTGAAATCTAACAGACATTTTTACTTAAGCTGGCTTAACAAATGGCTCTGAGCACTATGGGACTTAACTTCTAAGGTGATCAGTCCCCTAGAACTTAGAACTACTTAAACTTAACTAACCTAAGGACATCACACACATCCATGCCCGAGGCAGGATTCGAACCTGCGACCGTAGCGGTCACGCGGTTCCAGACTGACGCGCCTAGAACCGCACGGCCACACCGGCCGGCCGCTGGCTTAACAGTCTCTGTTAAGATATTCATCTATAGAGTAGAAGGAGTTTCCTATCAAAAAGTCTTTCAAACTCTTTATAAACTGTGCTTTATCTGAAACCAAGGTTTTAATTGTTGCTGGCAATTTATTGAAAAATGTGTGTTCCTGAATATTGGACCCCTCTTTGGACCAAGGTAAGTGATTTTCAGTCTTTATGTAGATTGTTCTTATTCCTAGTATTGATACTATGTATTGAGCTATTGGTTGGAAATAGAGATGTATTAGTTGCAACAAATTTCATTAAGGAATAAATATACTGGAAGCAGTGATTAGAATACAAAGTTCCTTGAACAGGTTTCTACATGATGTCCTTGAATTTACACCACAAATTATTCTTATCACACGCTTTTGCACCCTAAAAACTTTTGCTCGGTTTGATGAGTTGCCCCATATGACATAACAGAATGAAAGTAAACAAAGTAATCAAGTTTTTTTATATTTATATCTCCTACATCTGACATCATTCTCACTGCAAATACAGACTTGTTTAGGGGCTTAAGCAATTCTGTGGTATGTCCTTCCCAACTGAATTTATTATCGAGTTGTAATCCCAGAAATTTAAAACTGTCAACCTCTTCGATCTGCATGTCTTCATATGTTGTACACATGCTGCAAGGAAATTCTTACAGATTCTGAACTGCAAATGTAGATGTAGATGTGTTACATTTTTTAAGTGGCCTGCCAATAAAACGCAGTCTTTGGTTAGCGCTCCCCACAACATTTTCTGTGTGTTCCTTCAAATTTAAGTTGTTCGTAACTGTAATTCCTAGATATTTAGTTTTATTTACGGCCTTTAGATTTAATTGATTTATCGTGGAACCGAAGTTTAAGGGATTCCTTTTAGCACTCATCTCACACAGGGTCAATTGCCAGTTTTTGCTCGATACTGATATCTTTTCTAAATCGTTTTGCAAATTGTTTTAGTCTTTTGATGACTTTACTAGTCGATAAACGACAGCTCGTCTGCAAACAACCGAAGACGGTGTTGATATTATCTCCTAAATCGTTTGTACAGAGGAGGAACAACAAAGGGCCTATGACACTACCTCGAGGAACGCCAGAAATTACATCTGTTTTACTCGATGACTTTCCGTCAATTAGGTACTACGAACTGTTTCCGCTCTGACAGGAAATCACGATACTCCATAAGCACGCAATTTCACGACAAGCCGTTTGTGTGGTACAGTGTCAAAAGCCTTCTGCAAATCTAACTCTGTCGCCGGTCAGTGGATGACGGGGGCTCTGCTGGGAGCTGGAGACGCCATGGCCAGTGCTTCCCCGGCTGTGCTGACGTCTTCTGCAGGCCGCCTTACCCGGAAAAAAGCCAGCCGGACTTTCAGCACGATGCCGCCGTAAGAGCAGCTTTCTCCAGCACCGCGCTGGAAACGTTCGCCTCGCTGACTGCCACGCGCTGAACAGTCGTCAACATTTACATCCGTTTTAAGTAAACAATGCAAAATATTAAACAGAAACATTCCCTTCCATTTTGTTGTGCCTGAAAGAAATGAAGAAAAAAATGACAGTCATCAGACTCTTTCTTGTATACAGAAAGTCTACCTCTAACGGCTCATAGTAAGAACGAGCCGATTGCTAACTTACGTCAGGGTATATAATGCCTGCGGAAACACACTGACGCCAATGGGCTGAAAGCAGGTGGTCTCGGTTCTCTTTTGCGTTATGCGGTAAGCACACGTTTCCTGCAACCGTGTTTCAGTACACGTTCTGCATATTTTTTCATAAATATATTTTCCTCCAGATCACAAAGAAATTTGTAACAACGCAAAAAATAAAATGTTCACAAAATTCTGTCTTGCCTTACAATCTCCATGTTTACCTCGATTTGAATATCTGCACGCATACATTTTTTTCGCACTGGTAATGTTAGACATGTGGACGATAAATTACACCTAGTTTTGTGAAGGCAGTGTAATCAATTTAAGCTTTAGTCTGAAACGGGTCTGTATCCTTACCCTGACTAGTTAAAGGAAACTATAAGTCTACGATGTTTTAGAATATTCAGTATTTTTCATAAACATTACAATATCAGTGAGGATTGTACCAGTTATTTACATCTCATAGGGAAGCTCTGCATGTGAAGTAAAACTTCAAAGAACATAAGCAATGGACACAGTACATTGGTGGCTGGGTCGCATGAAAACTAGTAAGACGAACCAAAGATGTATCTTGGAATGAGTTCGGCCAAAAACTACGGTACCTAACAGAACAAAAACACTTGTTTTGATGATATAGTTGTAGAGAAACGTTAGTTCAGCTTTTGGAGTGCCTCACCAATTTGTGTTAGTGATAATATGTTCAAGTGTAGCCGTGCCGATCGTGTAGCACTTCCGCAGAGTTCTCGAACAAAACAGTTATTTATCCATTCTATTTAAAGCGGTATACTGGAGTTCTCGTTAATAAATTACTTATTTTCAGTGTCAGTTACACAATATATAATGTCTCATGCGATGCTGTCATAAAAGAGCTCTGTCCAGAGACTGCATGCAAGACACTGTGTAAAATATAAATCCAGGCTCGATGTTCTCTTCTTCAACATTATTAATTAGGGTCAAGGAATCTTCTGCTGGCGTATTCATTGGAGCTACGGTTGGCGATGAGGTATCTCTGCACTTGCTCTGACGTCATATCAGCTGCCACGCCGCAACGCCGCCCACAGCCCAACGAATACCTCAAGCAAAAGGTGCACAAGAGCAAACAGAGACAAATATCAAGCCCGCATCTCGTGGTCGTGCGGTAGCGTTCTCGCTTCCCACGCCCGGGTTCCCGGGTTCGATTCCCGGCGGGGTCAGAGATTTTCTCTGCCTCGTGATGGCTGGGTGTTGTGTGCCGTCCTTAGGTTAGTTAGGTTTAAGTAGTTCTAAGTTCTAGGGGACTTATGGCCACAGCAGTTGAGTCCCATAGTGCTCAGAGCCATTTGAACCATTTTTAGCCATTTAGGCAAATATCAACAATCCACAAGTGAAACAGAACAGAATAACATCACGTGACATGAATCAATACATGCATAACGCTAGAACTCTACATGTGTACTCATTCATATACGTCATCAAAGGAGCAGAAATTTTAGCGTGATAAATTCTCGCATATTTCTGGTTATTAAGTCTTGAAACTTCCGCTCTCTTTCACAGCATACGATCACGAATCTGTCGTCCGTTCATGAATCACAGAGAAGCGGCTGGCTGAATTAACGGAATGAATCTAAGAGAAATCCGAGCTTCCACGAGTTTCGTGAGGTCTGACAAACTCCGCTCGGGCCTAGCGTCCTATTTAGCGAGGGCGCACTTACCAAATTCAACGCCCGCCGACGTAGAGTGGCGGCAGCGTCTGTAACCGTCAAAGTCTACGCCAGTCGGGAGGGCAGCCAGGACTGAAGTCTGCCAGAACCAGCACCTCTTCTGCCCCACTCGGAGTTTCGCACCAGAATGGTTTTCGAAAAATGGTTCAAATGGCTCCAAGCACTATGGGACTTAACATCTGAGGGCATCAGTCCCCTAGACTTAGAACTACTTAAATCTAACTAACCTAAGGACATAACACACTTCCATGCCCGAGGCAAGATTCGAACCTACGACCTTAGCAGCAGCGCGGTTCCGGACAGAAGCGCCTTGAACTGCTCGGCCACAGCGGCCAGCAATGTTTTTCGTACTTCCCATCGCAGTTTCACTCACTCCCTCCTTCGACCAATCAACATCGTTCAACCACCGGCCCGCCAAAGAGACGAGAGACACGAGGAGTTGCTGCCCCCTTCCACACGAAATTTACTGAGTGGCCAATCATATTTACCACCCATGAGTGGAAACGACGTTTGCCGAACGTGTAGCGCCAGTCTGTCTCGACAACAACTATTTCGTATGCATAGGATTGCGACTTCCAGCGTCGTCTTGCCACATGGCCGTTGCGTGAATAGACGTGGCTACAATCTGGTCGGCCCAGAGAACGCTAAGAAGTGGTTTGTGCAGGACAGCTACGGTAAGAGGAAGAAGAGCTTGGTTCTCCCTTTGCTTGTCAGAACGTGACATGACAGAGGAGCGCGTCTGCCAAAGACAAGACGTCTTGCGCGTGATTATCGCACCAGCGCCGGTCTGTCGAGCCGCTAAGCCTCGCATACAACGCCCCTCCAATTCGCAAGTGACGCTACCACTGGGAAGAGAACGAGGGGGCATGGTTCACCGTCGCATCTCGCGTCGTACTAACGCCGACTAGCCACGCACGCTGGGGAAGTTTCACTATTTCTAAGAGGCCAACTCCTCCAGCCTTGCGGGGCGTAACCAATCTTTCGTGAGTAGGCGGCAATAGGAGGGTCCGCTATGACTGTTTCCATCTACACTGAGTCGCGTGGTCTAGGGCGCCTTGCCACAGTTCACGCGGCTCCCACCGTCGGAGGTTCGATCCTCCCTCGGATATGGGTGTGTGTGTTGTCCTTAGCGTAAGTTAGTTTAAGTTGGATTAACTAGTGTGTAAGCCCAGGGACTGATGACCTCAGCAGTTTGGTCCCATAGGAACTTCTCACAAATTTCCAAATTTCCATCTACACTGAAAACGCCGGCCGGAGTGGCCGTGCGGTTCTAGGCGCTTCAGTCTGGCACCGCGCTACCGCTACGGTCGCAGGTTCGAATCCTGCCTCGGGCATGGATGTGTGTGATGTCCTTAGGTTAGTTAGGTTTAATTAGTTCTAAGTCTGAGGCGACTGATGACCTCAGAAGTTAAGTCGCACAGTGCTCAGAGCCATTTGAACCATTTTTTACACTGAAAACAAAAAGCATCTCCACGCACTCAGGATGCCCCCATACGAAAATCTAACAAGGGGACGAGAAGCTGTTTACTTCATGAACGATTACAATTGCCCAGTAAGTGCTTCAGAGATGTATCTGAAGTACATGGCAAATGGGAGGTTGTAAGAGATTATTCATCGATGTCGTACAATCTTTTAAGCCACTAATAATGACTATTTTCATTCTTTCTCTGCCAGTGCCAGCCGGTGTGGCCGAGCGGTTCTAGGCGCTTCAGTCTGGACCCACGCGACCGCTACGGCGGCAGGTTCGAATCCTGCTTCGGGCATGGATGTGTGTGATGTCCGTAGGTTAGTTAGGTTTAAGTAGTTCTAAGTTCTAGGGGGCTGATGACCTCAGATGTTAAGTCCCATACTGCTCAGAGCCATTTGAACCATCTCTGCCAGTGTGGTGTAAGAAGCATAATCATAATATGACACCAGCTAATTCTGATAGCACAATGCTTCTCTCAAAATTGTGAGGTATTTAGAAAGTGTTTGTGTCTCCATTACCTCTCTACACTTCTAAATATTTTGATCATGAATAGCTGTAAGGATAATCGTGAACTCCGTCACAATTTCAACAAGTCAGGTGTAGAGATATTTACTTATTCTTCACAGTTACACGCTATTATCTCAAACGTTAACATATGTATATTAATTATTTATTCCTGGTATTTGTAAAAAAATATAAAAAAAAGACAGAGAAAAAATGCGAATGCTGCAACTATTTTCTATCACTACAAAACTACTACAAACCTTATAAATATATACAATGTTGCTTGGTCCCTGATAAAATATCTTGGATGTTCCATAGAAATGTTGTATAGCGGGCGTGGCCCATCATAAGACAAACTGTTAAAAGATATAAACATCATGAGCACAAAAATACTTCACGACCAATACAATAAGGTAAAACAAGTGACACATGAATTTACAGAACACATACCAGTGTGCATAATAAGAAAGTAGCATAAGCACTGGCATATAGCGCACGAAATTTTACAGAGAAAACAGTCAAGTGCAATGTTTGGACATGAAAAATAAAGTGAACAAACCATGCAAACCAGAGCGAAGTAAACTAAAAGCCCGCCAGATGGCGTGCCGAACTTTGCGCTCTAAACGATGTCAGATAATCATCATCATCATCATCATCATTTATTGCATTAACGGGCCTTTGAGGCCTACAGCAGAAGAACAATAGAAAAAAAAACATTACAAACACAAAAACCCCAATAAAAGGAATGCCTGTCAATCACAGAAGAGGAGGTATTTGCTGCAGATGGCACTCCATCTTTTCCGGTCTCCAGCATCATCCTCCCCAGCTGCCGGTTCCACTTCTTGAAGGATCGTCGTCACCCGATCCTTCCATCGCCTTCTTGGGCGTCCTCTCAGGCGTTTTCCCGTGGGTTGAGAGTGGAGGACTCTCTCTGAAAGGGATCCGTCCGCCCGTAAGATGTGGCCAACCCATTGTAGTCGCCTGTGTCCCAATATTCGTCCAATGTGTGGCTTTCCTAGCCTCTGGTACAGTTCTTCTTTTTTTCTTCTTTCCCATTTACTTTCCATATTACTGTAGACGGGTCCATAGATCTTCCGAAGTACCTTTCTTTCAAACGCACAAGCTGAATCTTCTGTCGTTGCTGATGTCGCCCAAGTTTCACAAACGTGTAAAAGTACTGGCCTCACCAGAGTCGTGTACAGATGGACTTTGTTCTTCTGAGATATCAGACGAGATTTAAAAAGGTTGTTCAGACTAAAGAACACGCGATGTCATATACAAGAGAAAATAGAGAAAGTTACAAGAAGGCTATAGCTTCCCGTGTGTGGAAATGAATGTCATCAAAATTCACAGTATTAATAGGGACAACCCATAAAGTACAGTAAAATACATTAAAATAAGTGTATATTAGATGGCAATAACAAATCATAACAGTAGCTTATACAGACTATGTGATTCGAGCTAGGGTCAGAGATACAAGATATGGAGAACAGAGGATATTTTGCAATTTTTTACACAAGTACAGCAATTCAAAATTAAAGTTATAAAATGAAACCATTTGAATAAATCATATAAACATATATTTAAAAAATCCGGAAACTGCTAAGCAACAATGTTCTGTATTCAGGACAGCATAGCGCCGTCCTCCTCATTATTAAGAATAAAACATCAAACTACATTTCACATAATAAAGAAAACTGATGAAAATACATAGGCAAATAGTAATGTCAGTGGGACATCCTTGCATATAAAATCAGTGTGAACAAAAATTACGTGGACAGCAATTAAAATTATGATAAAAAAGTAGTCGAACAGTCGACGGGTGTACTAGCGGTTCACAGTGTCCAACGGGCGCAATATTTCGGCAATCAGACATGTCGCCATGATCAGGTGCGCTGACGAACTGAACTCCTGAGGGCTCGTGGCCGACTAATATCGCCTGGTCCCGCAAGCCGCTCCGTACGCGGGCTGCACCCGCGGCGTCGGCGTCGGCGGTCGCAGAGACGCTAGCGTCGGCATCTGTGATGGTGTTGGTGTAAGTTCTCTGTCAACCTTGGTCGCCAGGTCATTTTCTTTGCTGAGAGTCTTTTTAATTAAAGTCAATGCTGGTTCCCAAGGCTTTCCAAGGTTACAGCCACAAAATCAGTTTATGAGATCGTCCCTGCTACGAATTTCTATGGCCTCTCTAACGACGCTGTCCCAATATTTGGAAGTCTGCGCTAAGATCCTGGTACGTTCGTGCTGTATCGCGTGATTCTCGCACAAACAGTGCCCTGCGACCGCTGTCCTATTGGGATACATCATTCGCGTGTGCCTCTGGCGTTATCGACAACGATCTTCGACGGTGCGCACAGTCTGTCTAATATATGTTCTTATGCACTCTAATAAATGAATATAAAAAGAGCAGAGCAGAATCTGCAGTACTAATAGTAGTAGGGTAATCGGTTGATGGATATCGCCGTCCTGAGCGCAGCGTGCTCCTCCTCCGAGAATTTTTTTCTTGATGTGATTCTTCAGTTTCTCTCGGCGAATTTATTGATCGCACAGTCCACGGGTGTACTGCCGGTTCATAGTGTCCAACAGGCACAATATTTCGGCGATCAGACATGTCGCCATCGTCAGATGCACTAACGAACTGAGCTCCTGAGAGCGTGCGGCCGACTAACATCCCCTGCCCCCACGAGCCACTCCGTACTCCGTCCCCGCTCGCGGCCGCGCGGTGGCGTCGGCGGTCGCGGAGACGGCGTATCTAACGGCGTTGATGTAAGTTCTCTGTCCATTCTGGTCGCCAGGTCATCAGGTCGTCACGTCACCGAAAGCGGTCTTGTTTTGGTTATACGTATGTTCTCCAAAACAAGCCTTGAAATTCCTTCCTGTCTGACCGATATAAAACCTGCCACAGGCTCGGCAGCTGATCTTATAAACACCACATTCCAAATATTTATTGCTGTTGTTGCAACTTTGTGGCGTAGCCTACAACCAACTGTACCTTTCATTTTAAATCCAATTTTTATTTTCGTCTTTCTGAAAACCTATACAATTCTGTCGGAAAATGCACCATTGTACGACGTAGCAACAAACTTCTTGCCCTCTGGTTCTATTGTCTCCTTCTTGTCACATATTTTTGATTTTAGTTTATAATAAAGTTTCATTATATCACGATCCTTATTTCCGTTTGCCTTGACTACTTGTCTAATCACACTTAATTCTTCCACCTCGTCATCAGAAGTGAGTGGCAGTTTTAGCATCCTGTTGATCACAGCTCTGAAGTATGCCCATTTATGCTTCTTGGGGGTGACAGGATTTCGCATTTATAATCGTGTCAGTAGCCGTCGTCTTCCTAAATATGCTAATCTTATGCCTTCCATCCCTTTTAGTTAACCTAAGATCCAAAAAACTTATACTTCGCCGGCCGAAGTGGCCGTGCGGTTAAAGGCGCTGCAGTCTGGAACCGCAAGACCGCTACGGTCGCAGGTTCGAATCCTGCCTTGGGCATGGTTGTTTGTGATGTCCTTAGGTTAGTTAGGTTTAACTAGTTCTAAGTTCTAGGGGACTAATGACCTCAGCAGTTGAGTCCCATAGTCCTCCGAGCCATTTGAGCCAACCTTATACTTCCTTCTTCTTCCAGTTTCACTGTGAATTTAATTTTTTCTTTTACGTCGCGTATTTCACTTTCGTGACCTTTGTCCAGTAGTATGATGAGGTCTACGTAACGTCTGTCATAGACAATTTTTTCGCAGACGTCGAGATTTTGTTCAAAAACTTATTTTCTAGCTCATGGAAGGGATAAGATTAGCATATTTAGAAAGACGACAGACACTGAGTAGCTAAGGCAAACGGATATAAGGATCGTGATGTAATGAAACTTTATTATAAACTAAAATCAAAAATATGTGACAAGAAAGAGACAATAGAACCAGAGGACAAGAAGTTTGTTGCTATGTCGTACAATTGTGCATTTTCCGACAGAATTGTGCAGGTTTTCAGAAAAACGAAAATAAAAATTGGATTTCAAATGAAAAGTATAGTTGGTTGTAGGCTACGCCACAAAGTTGACAACAGCAATAAATGTTTAGAATGTGGTGCTTATAAAATCGGCTGCCAAGACTGTGACAGGTTTTATATCGCTCAGACAGGAACGAATTTCAAGACTCATTTTAGAGAACATACGTATAACCAAAACAAGACCGTTTTCGGTACACATTTAGACAGAGAAAAACATTCGATAGAAAATATAGAGAATAATATGAAAGTGTTGCATAGGGCGCCAAAGGGACAGTTACTGAACCTACTCGAAGAAATGGAGATTTATGTGCACAGAAAACGGCAACCAGAATTACTGCTGAATGAACAGAATGAGTTTAACCTAAAGGCTTATTTTGATATATTCAGAGACCTACTAGTTTGAGCAGCGTGGAGCGTCCCAGCGGATTGGTGTATGGTCGCGTGCGCCGGCCGCCGGCGACGAGGACATTGGGCCTCCCTCCACAAATTCAGCCGCGGGAAAACAAGGACGTCATACAGAGAACCAACTACGTGCCGCCATTGAGACCACGCTCCGGATGTATTATCGACTACCGATTTTTTAACTTTTAATTATAAGTCACTGCTTCGGTAATTACATTACAATTGCGTTTAATGTGACTGGTCTGTTAGGCTGGAATATTTTGTTTTATAGCTGTTTTTAATGTTATACTTTTTATACTCGCTTTTATACAATTGCATGTTTTACCTTGCCAGGCTAGGAGCTTCACATTATTAGTATTTGCAATTTTTATGTGGATTTTAAGTATGGATCCAGTTCCACGTATAGTATGTCAGTATAGGCTATGTTTTATTGTCAGACGCTCGTTTTACCATAGGAAGTAATTTTAACCAATGACTACGCATACCGCATTTTAACCATTACATTTGCGATACTGGTTAATCGTGCACCCTAGCTATAGTGCCCTCTGCTGGCGTCAATATCCTTGTATAAATACCAGACGCATTCTGATCACCACCAGCACTTACCATGTACCTACATGTTTAGCTTGACATTGATACTACATCAGAATATTTTATGGTATGTATGGCTGATATATATGGCCGTTAATCATGTAAACACTTGTTATCTTTCTTATGTAGCACAAGGACTTGTACAGATTTACCGTCAGCAAATTGAACTTAGTTGGTTACACACTGATTTGTTTGTAACAGATCTGAAGACGGCAGTAGCCGAAACCGGTTATAGTGAAGTGTAAAAATTTGTGTGATCAAGACGGACCTGTAAAATAAAGTGCCAAAATTACAAAGGTTTGTGAATGGCTTTTAATATACACTTATTTACCAAAGCTGTAGTTAATGACTATTATATTTATGTTCAAAAATGGCTCTGAGCACTATGGTACTTAACATCGGAGGTCATCAGTCCCCTAGAACTTAGAACTAGTTAAACCTAACTAACCTAAGGACATAACACACATCCATGCCCGAGGCAGGATTCGAACCTGCCACCGTAGCGGTCGCGCGATTCCAGACTGAAGCGCCTAGAACCGCTCGGCCACACCGGCCGGCTATATTTATGTCATTTTATACCTAAACATCCACTCCACACTTACATCATGCGTTATTAAGCCTGTTCTTTATTTCACCAATTAGTGGCAGTCGAAGTTAGACAATGGTTCATCTGTAATATTGTAAAGGAGAATCAGTAGGCCTATACTGAATCGTGGAACGTATATTAAATTTGAGCGTATATTCCATATTTGCAAAAGCTTTTTCCGCCAGACAACTAACCAAGAACTTCTGCGTATATGTAGCGGACTAAGACGATTTGAATACTTCAACGACCATTTCCATGCCAACCCATCTTTGAACTTGATGTTACACACTTTTTTTCTTCAATATACAAATAAACGTTGTTATATACTTTTCACTATGTCAAGATTTTAGCGATTTCAAAACTTTTACGAGTAGTGAAAACTGTAATTCTGGTTGAATTACGCAACAAAAACTGTACTAAATATTGTTGAATTTTCGCTTAGAAACGTTCAGAACTCACAGCTTTCGAAAGTACGGGTCATTGACCAGTGCAAGATTCACTTATACTCTGCCGTCGTCTTAATTAGCAGTGAGCTGTAACAAATCTGCTGAAGATCGCACTATAGTTATTTCTAATCTTTCTGGAAATGTTAATTTTCGTCTAACACACATTATGAGGCATTTCTGAAAGTTAGTCACTGTGAACAGAAGTACGAAAACTTTTTAAGATACAAACAAGTATATTTCAGAATTTAAATCAGTTTATCGGTAGTTTTTTAAGGTTGGCAAACCATTCAACAGTCGTGGACCAGCGAACAAATGTTACTGCTTTTGCTGCTTACATTTCTGAGCAGATGCCGGTACTTCATTGTGAAGGACTGTTCCTTTTCTGTAAACGCATTATTGTCAGTGCCACGACTGAGTCAAATACTTTCTCAATGGCCATCGTAATAATATTCTTCGTGTTACTTGCACTAAACATTAAATAAAGACTGTTAATTACTCCTAAGTGTTGTCCGAGTGCTCTTGCTTGGTGGGTTAAAACTGTTCAATGGCATAACCTATTTTTGTAGAGCATTTAATGAACGCAATGGTTCCTTCTGCACCGTAAGTTCTTTCCGATGCTCTACCGGGAAGAGGCTACTTGGAAGAGTACACATAGGACTCTGAACCTAATTTGTAAAGCAAATATTGCGTGTTGCTTACCAGAAGCAGAGGCAGCATTAGCAGCAATTTGAAGTTCTAACTGCCACCTTCAAACAAAATGATTAATACCCACTAACGCTGCAGAATGAAACGGACCTGGTGAAACCCATTTTTTCTTAATCAGGTTTGAAAAACTCTTCTGCATTTCCATAATAATCTTCATCATCACTTGGCAGCTTGTTACATTGTAATTAGGAGTACTAAGTTCAGCTGTCTAATCGGAATGGGTTTTCCTCCCTGGCGCACAATGATCCTTTTGCTCTCGGTGTGTGTGAGTCGTGTGTTAAGTGTATACAAGGTGTGGTTATAAAATAACGGGACTGGTGCAGTCGCAAAGTAAATACGCAAGCACCAAAAATGAACGACCAATAGCTGTGTAGCGTGAGACCTTCTCACTCGAATGCGGCATCTCTGATGTCTGTAACCAAAGCACTGTGGACGTGGTCTTCGTTTATGTAAGAGTTTTTATTTTTTTTTCCGGAAAAATGATAAGTGTAATAATAGAACAATGAATTGTCGCGAAGTTTCACATGAAACCTGGGAAAACTGCCATTGAAAACTAGTGTATAGTGAAGACTGCTATGCGAGTTTTGGAGTGGTTCAAGCCTTTCCAAAATGGTCGAGAAGACGCTAAAGATGACTGACGCCCGGGTCGCCCTTCAACAGAACGACACGGATGAAAATGTCGAAAAAGTTGGTAGTCCGATTCGATCTGAACGTCGGTTGAGTATCAGATAGATTGATGAAACAGTAGGAATTGACAAAGATTGCGTAAGGTAAATTTTACACAACCAAATTAACATAAGAAAAGTGTGTGCGAAGCTGGTTCCGAAAATGCTCACGATCGAACAAAAATAAGCTCGTGAAAATGTTCGTACTAACACTTTGAATGCCATTTATTGAAAATGATCATTATTTCTTGGAAATAATGATAACATGCGACGAATCTTCGTTTTCCGCTTATGATCCAGAAACTACGAGCCAGTCCATATACTGAAAGGACCCAACTTCACCGAGACCGAAAAAAGCGCTAATGAGCAAATCAAGATTCAAAACAATCATGACTGTTTTTTTCGTTATTCATGGAATTGTGTATCTTCACTGTGTTTCTAAAAGTCAAAATTTTAACCAACATTATTATCTTGAGGCCCTCCCTCGATCAAATCCGTAAGAAAATAAAAAGTTGACCCGAATTGCGGAATTGTGGGTTCTACATCAAAACAACGCACCACCTCATACTACATTGTTTGTTAAGAGCATTTTAACGAAGTACAGCATCCCAGTGTTAGCTCACCCCCTTATTCACCTGACCTAGCACATGTGACTTTTATCTGTTATCCAAGGTTAAATCTGCATTAAATGGAACAAGATTTCAGCCAGTTGACGCAGTGGCGCGCGTCATCTAAAAGATAACAGAGGAAGACTTCATGTACTGTTTCCATCAGTAGAAAATTCGCCTGGAGCGTTGTAGGAATAGAGGAGAGGATTATACTGAGGATGACAATAAGTATATATGTTTCCAGAATGAAATTTTCACTCTGCAGCGGAGTGTGCGCTGATATGAAACTTCCTGGCAGATCAAAACTGTGGGCCGAACCGAGACTCGAACTCGGGACCTTTGCCTTTCGCACTTGCCCGCGAAAGGCAAAGGTCCCGAGTTCGAGTCTCGGTCCGGCACACAGTTTTGATCTGACAGGAAGTTTCAAGTACATATGTTTTTGAAATAAAATTTTTATTATAATAGCCCCGTTATTTTGTAGTTCCACTTCGAATGTGGAGTGTGGGTGACTGTAATACATATGTTTATAGTGCGGTACCGTGTTTGTATTGTGCGGTTGCAAGAGAAGTAGAGAATAAAACTCGATGCTGGCATATAGTCTTCTACTCTTTAATATCACTAAGAGGGTCGACAAGTTTAACTTTCCCTTCCGACGGATGAATTACAATCAACAGTGTCACATGTCCTCACTTCATGAGAACTGCGGCGACGCTGTATTTTAACTGAGCACATTGGTGCAAAGTCTGTTGATCAGGAGCTCTACAACACATCTCTCCTCCCCTTGTCGGACAAATACTGGCGGTAAAAATTTCATCCACCAGAAGGATACGAACCGGTTATCTCTGAGTCGAGCGCCATCCCACAGGCGTGGCGTGTTAGCGACCTCGGTTACGCAGGTGGGCAGACGTGACAAAAACGATGATATCTAATTACTTAAAGAGCAGTACGCCGCTTTACGAAGCCCGTTAACTTACGCATCAACTATGCACTAAAAGTTCCGCTCTGTTTTAGAGCTACGTCGAGGGCTGAGCTCAAATCTTTTGAATTAGATTCCAGCGACATGGGAGTGCGATAGGATTTCCAACGTGAGAAAACATGGGAGAGGATTTACAGTTTGCATTCGCCTAACAAACTATGAAGACCCCCGAAAACCTAGTTCAGAATCGGCGATTAGGGTTATTTTTAATTTATATCTGGGAGAATATGTCATAGACAGACATATTAATGATTAGGTATATGTGTATCTCGTAATGCATGTTAATACAGTATACTCGGCAAAAGTATTTCTGTTGAAGTTTTTCCCAGCTTTCATTACCTACCCATACAAAAAGGGCACACTGCAGCAGAATATGGTTCTTGGATGCCAAATTCCAGTGAACTGGGAATGACCAAAGGGGTTCTCAGCTCGAAATAGTGCCTAGAGTTGGCAGTTGCGATCTGGTCCGGGGGTGAAATATCAGTTCCATCATTTGTCTTACAACTAAGAGAAACCCCTCGAAAACATTAGTTACAACACGGGAATGCTGTATTTTTTAATTTTGTTTCAGGCGAAATACGCCCCAGACAAAAGTATGAACGGCTACTGCAATTGTAACTGAGTAGGTGTAAAAAAGTAAAGGCGATTACTTGCTCAGCATAGGTTGCTGTGTACCTCACCAGGTACAGCCAATGCTTTTTCTTATCAGTTTGAAATGAAATATTGGACTATGAAAAATTCGTGGTTGGTTGGTTGATTTGGGTGAGCGGACAAAACAGCGAGGTCGTCGGTTCCATCGGATTGGGGAAGAATGGAGAAGGAAGTCAACCATGCCCTTTCAGAGGAACCATCCCGGCATTTGCTGAAGGGATTTAGGGAAATCGTGGAAAACCTAAATCAGGATGGCCGAACGCGGGTTTGAACCGTCGTCCTCGACTGCGAGTCCAGTGTGTTAACCACTGCCAGGAATTTATGCTTCTGTTGACGGCACACCAATGGTAACATTACTTTGGGTTTCGCGCAATAGTGAAAACAGCGTACCGTCATCTTCCGATTTTTTTAGAATTTTGTGACAGCGTTGTTGGATTCTAAACAGAATTAATAAATTATATTTTCTTAAGCAGGTAATTTTATGTCTAATAATTATGCGACTAATCAAGAAGTTTTGCAAGCAGCTTGGGAAATTTACATTATAAAGTCTCGGATCAATTCAGCAGACGTTGGTAATCAAACAGAACCAATTATCAATGCAATAAGACACAGTACAAGTTACACATATGTGAAGATCGGCATTTATTCCATGTTTTGATGTGAGGAAGCCACTCACAAAAGCCGGCTGCGGTGGTCTCGCGGTTCTAGGCGCTCAGTCCGGAACCGCGCGACTGCTACGGTCGCAGGTTCGAATCCTGTCTCGGGCATGGATGTGTGTGATGTCCTTAGGTTAGTTACGTTTAAGTAGTTCTAAGTTCTAGGGGACTGATGACCAGAGATGTTAAGTCCCATAGTGCTCAGAGCCATTTGAACAACGCACAAAATGTGTAAAGGTGTTTCTGATGTGCCCTGTGTACTGCACTAAGTAAGCAAACACAGGTTTCACCATAGGCCTTGATAATGAGAAACATTGCCTCTGTGTTTTATTTCTGCCATTCTGTGTGTTGTGAAAGGTGCATAGTTTACACATTGCAATATTCAGCCTTCTGTGAGAGCCAGTGGACTGAAATGTGCTAATGTCGGTTTAGCACCTGACACAGGCCTCGAATCACGGTGGAAACAAAGTGTATTGCTGTAGACATACACTGCATAGATGTGTTGCAACTGAAAAAACAAAGTATTAAACTGCTTATGAAAGAACAATACAGGAACCTTCTCTTGTGATTGATAGTCTGTTGGATATGGTCTTCCTACAGTTTAGTCGACAAAACTTTACACAGGTCCGTGTGAGCGACTTCGACCACTGGTAACATGTTGCAATGCAGGGGTGTGTGTATATGTAACTTTCTTGATGTCAACACACAGACAGTATTTGTTTTTTCTTTCGATATATCGGAAGACTTCCCCCATGAACCATGGACCTTGCCGTTGGTGGGGAGGCTTGCGTGCCTCAGCGATACAGATGGCCGTACCGTAGGTACAACCACAACGGAGGGGTATCTGTTGAGAGGCCAGACAAACATGTGGTTCCTGAAGAGGGGCAGCAGCCTTTTCAGTAGTTGCAGGGGCAACAGTCTGGATGATTGACTGATCTGGCCTTGTAACATTAACCAAAACGGCCTTGCTGTGCTGGTACTGCGAACGGCTGAAAGCAAGGGGAAACTACAGCCGTAATTTTTCCCGAGGACATGCAGCTTTACTGTATGATTAAATGATGATGGCGTCCTCTTGGGTAAAATATTCCGGAGGTAAAATAGTCCCCCATTCGGATCTCCGGGCGGGGACTACTCAAGAGGACGTCGTTATCAGGAGAAAGAAAACTGGCATTCTACGGATCGGAGCGTGGAATGTCAGATCCCTTAATCGGGCAGGTAGGTTAGAAAATTTAAAAAGGGAAATGGATAGGTTAAAGTTAGATATAGTGGGAATTAGTGAAGTTCGGTGGCAGGAGGAACAAGACTTTTTGTCAGGTGATTACAGGGTTATAAATACAAAATCAAATAGGGGTAATGCAGGAGTAGGTTTAATAATGAATAAAAAAATAGGAGTGCGGGTTAGCTACTAGCCGGCCGAAGTGGCCGTGCGGTTAAAGGCGCTGCAGTCTGGAACCGCAAGACCGCTACGGTCGCAGGTTCGAATCCTGCCTCGGGCATGGATGTTTGTGATGTCCTTAGGTTAGTTAGGTTTAACTAGTTCTAAGTTCTAGGGGACTAATGACCTCAGCAGTTGAGTCCCATAGTGCTCAGAGCCATTTTTGGTTAGCTACTACAAACAGCATAGTGAACGCATTATTGTGGCCAAGATAGACACAAAGCCCATGCCTACTACAGTAGTACAAGTTTATATGCCAACTAGCTCTGCAGATGATGAAGAAATTGATGAAATGTATGACGAGATAAAAGAAATTATTCAGGTAGTGAAGGGAGACGAAAATTTAATAGTCATGGGTGACTGGAATTCGTCAGTAGGAAAAGGGAGAGAAGGAAACATAGTAGGTGAATATGGATTGGGGGGAAGAAATGAAAGAGGAAGCCGCCTTGTAGAATTTTGCACAGAGCATAACTTAATCATAGCTAACACTTGGTTCAAGAATCATAAAAGAAGGTTGTATACCTGGAAGAATCCTGGAGATACTAATAGGTATCAGATAGATTATATAATGGTAAGACAGAGATTTAGGAACCAGGTTTTAAATTGTAAGACATTTCCAGGGGCAGATGTGGATTCTGACCACAATCTATTGGTTATGAACTGCAGATTGAAACTGAAGAAACTGCAAAAAGGTGGGAATTTAAGGAGATGGGACCTGGATAAACCGAAAGAACCAGAGGTTGTAGAGAGTTTCAGGGAGAGCATAAGGGAACAATTGACAGGAATGGGGGAAAGAAATACAGTAGAAGAAGAATGGGTAGCTCTGAGGGATGAAGTAGTGAAGGCAGCAGAGGATCATGTAGGTAAAAAGACGAGGGCTAATAGAAATCCTTGGGTAACAGAAGAAATATTGAATTTAATTGATGAAAGGAGAAAATATAAAAATGCAGTAAATGAAGCAGGCAAAAGGGAATACAAACGTCTCAAAAATGAGATCGACAGGAAGTGCAAAATGGCTAAGCAGGGATGGCTAGAGGACAAATGTAAGGATGTAGAGGCTTGTCTCACGAGGGGTAAGATAGATACTGCCTACAGGAAAATTAAAGAGACCTTTGGAGAGAAGAGAACCATTTGTATGAATATCAAGAGCTCAGATGGCAACCCAGTTCTAAGCAAAGAAGGGAAGGCAGAAAGGTGGAAGGAGTATATAGAGGGTTTATACAAGGGCGATGTACTTGAGGACAGTATTATGGAAATGGAAGAGGATGTAGATGAAGATGAAATGGGAGATAAGATACTGCGTGAAGAGTTTGACAGAGCACTGAAAGACCTGAGTCGAAACAAGGCCCCGGGAGTAGACAACATTCCATTAGAACTACTGATGGCCTTGGGAGAGCCAGTCATGACAAAACTCTACCATCTGGTGAGCAAGATGTATGAGACAGGCGAAATACCCACAGACTTCAAGAAGAATATAATAATTCCAATCCCAAAGAAATCAGGTGTTGACAGATGTGAAAATTACCGAACTATCAGTTTAATAAGTCACAGCTGCAAAATACTAACGCGAATTCTTTACAGACGAATGGAAAAACTGGTAGAAGCGGACCTCGGGGAAGATCAGTTTGGATTCCGTAGAAATGTTGGAACACGTGAGGCAATACTAACCTTACGACTTATCTTAGAAGAAAGATTAAGGAAAGGCAAACCTACGTTTCTAGCATTTGTAGACTTAGAGAAAGCTTTTGACAACGTTAACTGGAATACTCTCTTTCAAATTCTGAAGGTGGCAGGGGTAAAATACAGGGAGCGAAAGGCTATTTACAATTTGTACAGAAACCAGATGGCAGTTATAAGAGTCGAGGGGCATGAAAGGGAAGCAGTGGTTGGGAAAGGAGTGAGACAGGGTTGTAGCCTCTCCCCGATGTTATTCAATCTGTATATTGAGCAAGCAGTAAAGGAAACAAAAGAAAAATTCGGAGTAGGTATTAAAATTCATGGAAAAGAAGTAAAAACTTTGAGGTTCGCCGATGACATTGTAATTCTGTCAGAGACAGCAAAGGACTTGGAAGAGCAGTTGAACGGAATGGACAGTGTCTTGAAAGGAGGATACAAGATGAACATCAACAAAAGCAAAACGAGGATAATGGAATGTAGTCAGATTAAATCGGGTGATGCTGAGGGGATTAGATTAGGAAATGAGACACTTAAAGTAGTAAAGGAGTTTTGCTGTTTAGGGAGTAAAATAACTGATGATGGTCGAAGTAGAGAGGATATAAAATGTAGACTGGCAATGGCAAGGAAATCGTTTCTGAAGAAGAGAAATTTGTTAACATCGAGTATAAATTTAAGTGTCAGGAAGTCGTTTCTGAAAGTATTTGTATGGAGTGTAGCCATGTATGGAAGTGAAACATGGACGATAACCAGTTTGGACAAGAAGAGAATAGAAGCTTTCGAAATGTGGTGCTACAGAAGAATGCTGAAGATAAGGTGGGTAGATCACGTAACTAATGAGGAGGTATTGAATAGGATTGGGGAGAAGAGAAGTTTGTGGCACAACTTGACTAGAAGAAGGGATCGGTTGGTAGGACATGTTTTGAGGCATCAAGGGATCACAAATTTAGCATTGGAGGGCAGCGTGGAGGGTAAAAATCGTAGAGGGAGACCAAGAGATCAATACACTAAGCAGATTCAGAAGGATGTAAGTTGCAGTAGGTACTGGGAGATGAAGAAGCTTGCACAGGATAGAGTAGCATGGAGAGCTGCATCAAACCAGTCTCAGGACTGAAGACCACAACAACAAAACATATCGGAAGAGAGAGACGTGGTAAAAGCTTATAGGTGGTTCAACTACAAGGAGTAGTAGAGATGGTTAAAGTCTGGATGCACATAGTACTCTCAAATCTACACTGATTTTGCTCATAAAACTAATACAGATTGGCTGCATCTATTCTCATAGAAGCATGACTGTTGTTATTATTATCGTCACAACTGCATGTTTAAAAATACACTGAAGAGCCAAAGAAATTGGTACACTTGCCTAATATTGTGTAGAGCCCCCGGGAGCACACAGAAGTGCCGCAGCATGACGTGGCATGGACTTGGCTAATGCGTGAAGCAGCGCTGGAGAGACTTGACACCGTGAATCCTGCAGAGCTGTTCATAAATCCATAAGAGTACAAGGGGATGGAGATCTCTTCTGAACAGCACATTGCAAGGCATCCCAGTTATTCTCAATATTGTTCATGTCCGGGGAGTTTGGTGGTCAGTGGAAGTGTTTAAACTCAGAAAGTATTCCTGGAGCCAATCTGTAGCAATTCTGCACATGTGGGGTGTCACATTGTCCTGCTGGAATTGCCAAAGTCGGTAGAATTGCACAATGGATATGAAAGGAAACAGGTGATCAGACAGGATGCTTACGTACATGTCACCTGGCAGAGTCGATCTAGATGTATCAGGGGTCCCATATCACTTCAAGTGCACACACCCCACACCATTACAGAACCTCCACCAGCTTGAACAGTCCCCTGATGATATGCAGGGTCCATGGATTCATGAGGTGGTCTCCATATCCGTACACATCCATCTGCTCGATACAATTTGAAACGTGACTCGTCCAACCAGGCAACATATTTCCAGTCATTAACAGTCCAATGTCAGTGTTGATGAGCACAGGTGAGGCGTCTAGCTTTGTGTCATGCATTTATCAATGGTACATTAGTGGAACTTTGGCTCCGAAAACCCATATCGATGATGTTTCGTTGAATAGTTCACACACTAACACTTGTTGATGGCCCAGCATTGAAATCTGCAGCAATTTGCGGAAGGGTTGCACTTCCATGAAATTGAACTATTCTCTTCAGTCGTCTATGGTCTCATTCTTGAAGGATCTTCTTCCGGCCGCAGTGATGTCGGAGATTTCATGTTTTACCGGATTCCTAACATTCACGGTACACTTGTGAAATGGTCGTATGGGAAAATCCCCACTTCATCAGTATTTCAGAGTTGTTGTGTCCGATCGCTCATGCGCTGACTGTAACACCACATTCAAGGTCACTTAAATCTTGCTAACCTGCCAGTGTAGCAGCAGTAGCCGGTCGAAAACTGTGCCAGAGTCTTGTTGTCTTATACTAGGCGTTGCCGACCGCAGCGTCATATTCTGCCTGTTTACATATCTCTGTATTTGAATGCGCATGCTTATACCTGTTTCTATGGCGCTTCAGTGTAGATGTTACCACAGGTCCTGCGCTATTTCATACATCATTACCTCTAATTATAAAGCAGACACCACTTGAATTGCAAGTCATTGTTGAATCTAGATATGATAGTATTTTTCCTAAAATGTGAGTATATTGCTTGAAACAGGCCATGATGATCAAATTGCTTACAAAACTGGAATGCAAGAATCTGCTGCTATTGCAAATTATTGTCTGCTGGATGACAGAAACCTTACAGGCAGGTCAGTAGAGGGGAGTTATAGACCAAAATGTCAAATGTAAGCACGCAGATAGTATTTGCTTTTGATGTATCTGAAGAGATAAGTGGTTAACTCTTGCAGGAGGTTTTACTACAAGACAGGCCATCACGCTTTTATCCATAAACGCCAGTTTGATATAGCGCTGCATTGGTAAAATGGGACCTGCCATAGTATATAAAACAGCCATGTCCTCTTGACTGTTGTTGTCAAAGATAAAATGATTGTGGTTTTTTCGACATGTGAGGAATTGACGTGAAAGGCTGTATTCTGAAATATTATTTCATATGTCTCAAGTATTTGTAATATACGCGTGCATGACAATCTATTTACAGACACTGATTTGAACATGAGGGACACTCTGAAACCATGTAATTTGTCCATAAGCTGAAAGTAATCGCTTAACATAGATGTTTGTTTTTCTTCACGGTTTTTCTTTACTCCAATGATTGTTTTGAAACAATGACGACATTCTGCAGTGATCGGTAGTTTTTGCAGCAAAATAGTGGAAGCTTGTTTTCCGATTTTACGCAGACCTCAGCAGTTTGATCACCTGTAATCGGCGCCATTACTGTCGTTTTTTTTTTTCACTTCATTGGATGTCGCAAAATAACAGGAGGTAGGAGGGAAAGAGAGAGATGCGAATTGTATCCAGCAGTCGAACACAAAAACTATACCGATATTGCTCTTGAAACTAAAAGAAGATGGAGTGTGCCTATTTTCGTGGAAAGAGGGCATTTAGCCGGCCGGTGTGGCCGAGTGGTTCTAGGGACTTCAGTCTGGAACCGCGCGACCGCTGCGGTCGCAGGTTCGAATCCTGCCTCGGGCATGGATGTGTGTGCTGTCCTTAGGTTAGTTAGGTTTAAATAGTTCTAAGTTTTAGGGGGCTGATGACCTCAGATGTTAAGTCCCATAGTGCTTAGAGCCATTTGAACTATATGAAAGAGGGCATTTATTCTCTTCGCAGTTGTGTTTTCTTTTTTTTTAATAGATGCGTTGACATTAATACAATTGTTACAGTGAAGTGTTTTCCTAGCAGACTGGCTGGAATTGGTGGTGGGACTACTGTGAGTGTGGTCACCTGATTCAGCTGCGCTCCGACTGGGGTGCTGCAACGTTTTAACGTCATTTATCTAACAATATTTAGTTTTTTGTATCCCGCCTGGGAGGGGGAACAGGAACAGGAAAAGGTACTAATCTCTCTGTACCGCAAATACGGTTTAAGCACCTTTACTAGTGGATAAACATATGCAAACATATTACATAACTTGCAAGGTGGTGCGAAGTTGAAGCGAAGTGGCCTGGCTGGCTGTACCTGATGAAATGGGCTGAAGCAGTCGCGGAGCTCGTAGACCTCGACAGCGCAGGCTAGAGGCTGCTGTCGTCGGTGTCTCTCGTAGTGCCAACCTAGCAGAGCGGAACTACGTTGTGGTTCAAAATGGCTCTGAGCACAATGGGACTCAACTGCTGTGGTCATAAGTCCCCTAGAACTTAGAACTACTTAAACCTAACTAACCTAAGGACATCACATACATCCATGCCCGAGGCAGGATTCGAACCTGCGACCGTAGCGGTCGCGCGGTTCCAGACTGAAGCGCCTAGAACCGCTCGGCCACTTACGCCGACAACTACGTTGTGGCATCGTAGCTGTCGATACCACATAGTTGGTGTTACATCCGTTGGTGTTGGCGAAGGGCTGATGCCTGGACCGTCAACCCCTCCGCAGGCCGAGTGTGGGTAGTAACCGAGCGGGCTTGTCCACCAGTAGGGGGTTGGTATGCAGCAGTTGTGCAAAGACTCTGTTCCCAGATACAGTGGCAGTGCTGCGGTCGGCAGGGGCATTGACAGCTGCCTGTTCTCCTAAAATGGTTCAAATGGCTCTGAGCACTATGGGACTTAACATCTATGGTCATCAGTCCCCTAGAACTTAGAACTACTTAAACCTAACTAACCTAAGGACATCACACACATCCATGCCCGAGGCAGGATTCGAACCTGCGACCGTAGCCTGTTCTCCTAGCAGCGGACATTTGAAAAAGCGATCTGGACAGTTCTCCGGAATTTCATTGTTGTTCCAAGGGGAGCCAGTCTTTCCAAGAAATACGATTAACAGATTGCATGAAGCGCCCAGCTCTTATCTTTTTTCTGTCTGTGACCGATTTCCGCAGACTGGAGACAGTATATCAACGCCTCCAGAAGGATCTCTTCGTGGAACATCAGTGACGAGATATAACAGGCGTCTCTTCCTACCCCTAGTGAGGAGAGGGAAGGATGAGGGGTGGTAGGGAGAAGGGTAAGACTGCCTCTAAGATGGTTAATTTGTGACCGCCCATTGAGGAGGACACAGCTGCAAGCGCCGCCCCTCTCTCCTGATGCAATCTTCCGGGATCGGGTTTTGCGGTAGTTATGTTATTACGATGATTTTTCTCAATCCCCAGTACATGTGTTGCGTTATGACCCGTTGTTTACAAGTGGCGTTTTTTTTCACGAAGATTTCGGGTTGTAATTAGGACAATGAAGCATTTTCCAACAGCTACGGTAGCGTGTATTGGCCTTCCTGAATTTCAAGGACCTGGGTTGTAGAGTGATTGTCGAGCAGTGCAGCAGGAGGCGTCTGTAGCGAACTCTCCGACGTCAAACAGCGATAGACATAGCCATCAGCTGTAAGCTTACAGGAAATACACTTATTGCACTCCTGTCTGTCCAACACCAGCATCTCGTCAGTTGAAAATACTTCCTAGCCAAAAAACAAAAAGGGTAGTTCCTTCAACTCTATCCTTTTCCCGCCAGCTTGTACTTCACGGTAAAGTTCTAGTACGCCTGCCACTAGTTTCGAGTGGTATTGTGAAATTTTTTCCCAGCAGGATAACACTAATTGTATGCCACCGTCAATTTTTGAGAGGTATTGCGATTTTGGGCACTCCTTGTGTAGCGCTATGCATATAGTTGTGTAATTAGGACCAATCTTTATGATAAATTACGTAATTAGGACCGATCTTTACTTCAGTTTCCCTACCCAAGTAAATAAAGTACACTAACCTAACTGTCCTCTCCTGCACCTAGGTAGTTTCATGTGTTGGGAGGTGCACTTGGGTTTTCTGTCCAGAAGGAGCAGGGTTCGAGTCCCAGAAAGGGCACCGCCATGTTTCATTTCCAAAAATGGCTCAAATGGTTCAAATGGCTCTGAGCACTATGGGACTCAACATCTTAGGTCAAAAGGCCCCTAGAACTTAGAACTACTTAAACCTAACTAACTTAAGGACATCACACACACCCATGCCCGAGGCAGGATTCGAACCTGCGACCGTAGCAGTCCCGCGGTTCCGGACTGCAGCGCCAGAACCGCTAGACCACCGCGGCCGGCGTTTCATTTCCCACCCGTTGCTAGGTAGGGGATGGGGTAGGAAGGCAGCACAGCCCTGGGACAAAGAAATTCCCACAAAAGTTCGAAATTCTTCCAAAATTCGAAATTTCCACCAATTGGGTTGGTGGGGAATGGGAGGCGACACATGACGTAATTCAGGCGTGGGAGTGGAGGCGGCGATGGGGATAGGGTGTAATTAATTGATCACTTTAATTAATTCGCATATCAATTTGATATCAACATTGCACCTGGAGCCCCATCTCTCTACTACTTCCATCACTGTCAGTTAACCTATCTTTGTGAATTTAGAATTTAACTTTTACTAACATCTGTTTTCTCCCAGCTTTCTGTTCCTAGTAGTGTGTGGGCAATGTTACCATTTGTAAGCGAGATTATTTCTGGGACCCTACTATAGACCCTCCTGCTTTCTCCCATGCATTACGAATACTTCTCACTTTATTTAATGGAGGTACTATTCTTCCCAGTCTGATAGCAGAACGTATCTTGCTGGGCCTGTGGAGAGGTGTCCCACTTTTCTCTACCCAACAGTGCAGGTCGAGAAATCCTCGTATAAGATGACACAGAATCGTCTGACCTCCTGGTTTCAATCCTCCACTTGGCTCCAAACCAGAGGATCACAATCAGTTCTGGGAACGGCGCTGTAAAACGCTCCTTCTCCTTCCACACCATGAGCGACGCTAGCTGTCTTCACGAAAGCAACCAGACTAGCAACCGAGACTGGCTTCTGAACCTAGGCAGCAAGTGTAACATGAGTCACGATTTGTAGCTGGTTGCACCCAGTGCGCAATTGTTGCTAGCAGCGTCGCTGCCTCATATCGGATGTGACCCCCAGTCGATCCTGGCCTTCTTTTTGGATCAACCCACTATTTCCCTAAGGAGCTCCATCACCGGCTTAGCGCCGGAGCTCCCAGTCATAAACAATCTCACCCTCTGCACTTTCAGGAAGAGGGACCTTAGCGTCAATAGACGAGTTGTCCCACACTGGCTCAGACATAGTTTCAGCTAGGGGCAATACGTCGAACAGGCTTTTGAAACGATGGTTGAAAAGCTTATTTACTCCAAGAATCGTGTAAAGAATTTCAACAATGTACAGCGTACAGTTCACTGTTGACAGCTGTCTGATTTGGTCAGTGATTTGACTGCGACTGAGAAAGGAGAAAAGTTGGTTTCGTGCTGTTATTAATTATTTTTATTTGAAGGGTCTGCTCGCAAATCAAAACAGAGATGGATTAAGTTCACATGGACCTGCATCATCATTGAAGATCACTTTATTTTCGATTTAAACCTTTAAACAAGGTCAGACAAGCACCGAAGACGAAGCAAACTCTGGCTGTCCGATTGAGGCCACCAGAAAGGAAACCATTGACTATGTCGATGATATGTTAATGCAAGACCACCGAATAAAAATGCGCGAGATTAGTGAGACTCTAGGCACGTCAACTGAGCGAATGCGTAACATCCTGCGTGGAGAACTGGCTGTGCAGGTACAAGGTTTCAACAAAAGTCTGGCGATGTTTAATCGCAATCCAAAAGACTCTTTTCCACAGATTTGTGACTGTTGATGAAACCAGATTCCATCATTACTCACCAAAGTCAAGACACGGTCAAAACAATGGACAAAGACTGGTGAAAATGCTCTGAAGAAGGCAAAGATCCTTTGTGGCATCTGGTAAGGTGATGACCACTATTTGCGGGTGCTCAAGGAATAATCCTCACAGATTACGGGGAACAGGGCAGAACCAATACTGGACCCTGTTAAGCTTCATTGTTGGATAATTTGCGTTGGCTGAAAAAAACACCAAAGTTGGCATGCAAAAAAAAAATGCTCTTTCATCAGGATAATGCCCCATCCCACACACCAGCGATAACAATGACGAATGTGTATGAACTGAGTTTTGAATTCGTTCCTCATCCATCCTAGTCATCAGACGTAGCCCCAAGTCAATTCTTCCTGTTCCCTAACTTGAAACTTTGGCTTGCTGGGAAGAAAATTTCATCAAATGAGGAAGTGACAATTGCAGTCAACGAGCATTTTGCAGAGTTCGACAGCATCGATTTTTCTGATGGCATCAAAAAACTAGATGATCGCTAGTCCAAGTGTATATCCCTCAATGGAGACTATGACGAGAAGTAAGGTGAATTGTTTACGAAAAAAACATTTTTTCTTGCTTTTTTACCAGACTTCAACCCACCCTCTTACGAGCACAGTGGCCAATTCCCCCTATATCCGTACACAATAGGACCAGTCCATATCAATTTACGTCTACAACACGAGTAATACAACACTAACCCAAGCATCTGCTAGGTGCAATCCAAGTTATGCTGCTACACTGCTTTTGGTTTTTACCATTCTCCAAAGTGAGCTCTCACAATGTAAATGAGCTAAAATTTACTCATAAACTTCGAATAACATAGTATACACTAGTCAACACAGTTGGATATAAAGATCCAATTCACTTCCCCACAAAGCATATAAGAACAAAAATTAAACTAAATCCTGTGTGCCACTGGGCTCTGCAGCTGTGGCTACGAATGTGCTGTGCACTTTAAAATTTTATGAATTGTTCAACATCCAAACTAAACCGTTCGGAGATATTGGTGTGTTGCATATTAGCAGGCGCATCTATTTATTGCCAAATTTTCTGTTACAGCATTTTTAACACTTTCTCTTTGAGGTCCTTCCTTCTTAAATGCCATTTTTAAGTACTGACAAATTATAAACTGTTATTGTTTGTTTGTGTGTTTTTCACAAAGAATGTTTTAGAAAATCTTTTATTCCATAATTTTTTAAAAATTAACATTTCCGACACATTTGTTTCACCTAACTTCACACTGGGCACTGAAGTCCTCGCTCAAAGAATTCTATTAGCACCTTAATCATTATGTCTCACGAGGTGATGTTCATTTTGCGTTGTACCGAAAGACAGGCAAAAAGCCACAAGGTCGACGCTATCAACTTATCCCCAAAAACTGGAACAATGCATATCGTAAGAGAACATACGTTTTATACGCGAGCAATAAGGGAAGCCTTCAATCACAACCATAGTAGAATACTGTCGAAAGATACTTCATAAAACCCAAAGATATTCTGATCGTATGTAAAGGCTTTTAGTGGTACCAAAGTTAGCGTCCAGGCACTCAAGATGAGGCAGGAACTGAAATTGAGGGTACCAAATGTTCCTTTACAAAGAAAAACCCAAAAGTATTGCCCCAATTTAATTCTGGTACAACTGAAAATATGGATGAGCTATTTATTAGCGACAGTGGCGCTGAGAAACGACTGAAATCGTTAAAACTGCACAAAGCTCCACGGCCCGACGGTATATCTATCAGATTCTATACTGAATTTCAGACAGAGTTACCTCCTCTTAACTATAACCTATTGTGAGCTCAAACGCAATGATCTCCTTCTCGCCAACCAGCATTGATTTCAAAAACATCGATCATGTGAAATTCAACCCGCACTTACTCACTTGACATACTGAAAGCTTTGGATCAAGGTACTCGATCCCCAGAAAGCATCTGACTCAGTACCACACATAAACCTGTTATCAAAATTACAATCGTATGGTGTATCAAGCGAACTTTGTGAGTCGGACTGAGGATTTTTTGGCAGGGAGAACGCAGCACGTTATCTTGGAAGGACAACCATCAACAGATGTAGAAGTAAGTTCAAATTTGGCCCAGAGAAGTGTGTTGGGACCCTTGCTGTTCATTTCATATATTAATGACCTTGCAGACAATATTAATAGTGACCTCAGACTTTTCGCAGATGGTGCGATTCTCTACAATGGGATAACGCCTGAAAGTAGCTGTACAAATATTCAGTCAGATCTTGATAAGATTTTAATGTGTCACAGAGATTGTAAACAGCTTATAATGTTCAAAAACGTGAAACTGTTCGCTTCAAAAAACGAAAATACGTAGTCTCCTTTGCCTGTACTATCAGTAAGTCACAGTTGGAATCGATCAGCTCCCTGGATCTAACAATTTTCAGGGGCATAAAATGGCACGATCACATAGTCTCAGTCGTAGACAAACAAGGTGATAGTCTGTGCTACCTTGGTAGTATACTTGGGAAAGGTAATCAATCCGCAAAGCAGATTGTATACAAAACACTCGTGCAACGCATCCTAGAATATTGCTCAAGTGTGCAGAAACAACACCAAACTAACACGGGATACTGAAAGAATACAAATTAAGTCTGCAGGTATGGCCACTGGTTCGTTCGAACCATGGGACAGACTCACGAAGATGCTGAAAGCATTGAACTGGCAGTCGCTTGAAGACAGACGCGAAGCATCCCGTAAAAAAGCTACTTAGAAAGTTTCTAGAACCATCTTCAAGCGATGAATCCAGGAATATATTACAAGTCTCAACGTATCGCTCCCATAGGGGCAATATTAGACTAATTACAGCTTGCGCAGACATACACATGCAAACGACAGTCGGTTGTGTTGTGATTCTACGATGAAGTACATTCGCCCAAGTGTACAAAAGAATGGTAGGCCGCGAGAAAATAGGCGTCTGATTGACAATCGTATCTTTGGAAACCAAACGCCAGATACAGTAAAATGATATCTAAAAAGTCCATGCTTCAGAGCACAAGTGAACCACTAGCATCATAGCGACTTCCAAAGTTTACTACATGTGAAAGAGGTGTGCTGAGCCCTGACAGAATCTTTTTGAAAGATCTGTCACAAAACCCAAATAAATCCTGACCACATGCAAAGACAGGCAGTGGCACCAGAGTTAAATTTGCAGTAGCGGCAAAGCAGAAGCAGAAATGCTGAACACCATTTTCAAATGTTTGTTTACAAAGGAAATCCCAGTTTAATACGAGGGTCATTCAGTAATTAAAGAGACAAATTGGTCTGGAGAAACAAACGTTTATTTTTACAAAACAATTCTTTTTCTACTTTTCAACACAATCCCCTTGACCATTAAGCACTTGTTCCTACGGGCTACAAGCTTTTTTTATCCCCGCTGCAAAGAACCTCTTCCGACGTAGTGCCTCCTTCAGTACACCAAACAAATGTAAATCACTAGGCGCTAAATCAGGGCTGTAAGAGGGGTGAGGCAGTACGTCCCACCCCATTTTGTCGTTGGTTTCAAGGGTTAGTTGAGCAATAGGAGGACGTGCATTGTCTTGCTGGAGGATCACACCTCTTTCTGAGATTCACGACGTCTCTCTCTCATGGCTGGCTTCACCTTGTTTAAAAGCAAATCCGAGTAGTATTAGCTGTTCATTATACCCTGCCCTTCGAAATAATCACAAAAACTGGACCTTCAGCATCCCAAAACACCGTCAACATGACTTTTCCTGCTGATGTTTGGGTTTTGAATTTTTTCTTGACTTGTGAGTTGGTGTGCTTCCACTCTATGCTTTGTCTTTTTGATCCTGGCTCACAATAATGAACATAAGTTTCATCTCGAGTTAAAATTTTGTTGAGGATGTGCTCGCCTTCTCTTTCATAGGTTGTTCTCGCTTCCCACGCCCGGGTTCCCGGGTTCGATTCCCGGCGGGGTCAGGGATTTTCTCTCCCTCGTGATGACTGGGTGTTGTGTGCTGTCCTTAGGTTAGTTAGGTTTAAGTAGTTCTAAGTTCTAGGGGACTGCTGACCATAGATGTTAAGTCCCATAGTGCTCAGAGCCATTTGAACCATTTTTTTTTTCTCTTTCATAACGTTCCTTTAACTCTGTGCACACCCTCAGCCTTGTTCCCTTGTGAGCCGTGTCAACTCCTTTGGGACCTATCTTGCACGTGTTTTGCGGTACTTCAGCTTGTTACAGATAATGTTATGAACTGTACAAGTACCAACTTGAACCTTATCAACTATCATTTCCACAGTCACACGGCGGTCGGCACTAATAATCTCATCAATTCGACTTTTAAGTGAGGGAGTTGATACTGCAGCTGGTCTTCTACAAAGGTGTTCGTCATCGCGACCATTTTTGAACTGTTCTACCAACTTGTAAAAATTTGCACGATTCATACAATCTTCACCATAAACTTTAGACATTCTACAGTACATATTCACTGGTTTCTCGCCTTCAGCAAGTAAAAAACGAATAACAGAACTTCGTTCAACTAATGTGGACGTTTCAAGCGGACTCGCCATCTTGAAATGTATTTTTGAGATTATAAACAAAACAATGTTGATACATCAGCTGATCAGGGCTCATCCCAGTGATGGTAACTTAAAGCCGTAAAAGTACCAAATTTGCCCTGCTACAAGTTTTTTCCCCAGACCAATATGCCTCTTTAATTATTGAATGACCCTCGTACTTACAGCACTGCAAAGATTAGTAATATGCTGTAGATGTTAGTATCAATGCTGAAACTGAATGAAATTAACTCGTTTTACCAGATGTTAGTACAGGCACATGACAATCCAGACGATCAGAATTACATAACTATATATGGTCCTTGATCCGGCTCTGTAGCTGTGTGGCTGGCGGGTCTAAACGCCAAAGGGAGGGCATTTGTTCCATTCCCGGCACTGTCAGGGATTTCTGCTCAGTGCTAGGACTGGAGCTTGGGGGGACAATGGTGTTACTTGAATGAGAAGTAGCGGCTTCAAGGTCTGAGAAGCTGACAAAGACCGGGAGAGCCGCGTGCTGATCATATGTCCCTCCATACTACATCCTTATGACGCCAGCGGCAGTGGATGACACGACAAATGGTCCATCAGCGCTGGGGCACGGAGCTCATATGATTTCTGACTTACATTTCAGTACAATCGGAAGCCCCCATGGGCATTATTTGAAGAAGGCTTTTCTATTCATATACGGCAGGCTGAAGAAGGTGCATTAACTCGGTCCCTAAAACCTGCTGCTCCATTTAACAATGCAGGTAGCCAGATTTTTGTCACCACAGAAGTGTATAATATGTGTACACTTTCATTATAGAACAGTGTATTGTAGGATACTGTATTGTAGCGTATCAAACCCATAAATAATCAGCAAATTTGTTACTGTTTACTGTTCTGTAAAATATTGTACCAGGCACAATGAAGCTCCATTGTGTCTCCCGTTCTCTGGCACAGAATGAGTTAGTTGCTATCCGTAAGCAGCTGTAAATCGCCCTGACTACTGTCAAGCGACTGGAAACTGCAGGGAATGGGTGTGTTGGGAGCACTGCCGTGTACCAGAGATATTAATGGCACCTCAAGTACTATCCTCTGCTGTGGATACTATCTCTTCCACAGGAAACACATAAGCTGTCACTACTTGTTCACTTGTCTATGTGTGGCACATCAGTAGTAGGTGTAGACATCTTGTGTAGGGGAGATAGGAGCCAGAGAGGACTCTGGGAGCTACACCCATCCCCTAACCAACAAATTCGAGTTGCTGTCTTCTAATGAAACTGAAATTGAGCCTGGGAGACTCACTTCACCCGTTGAGAAATATGCTATGTCCTGCGTCATTGGGAGGCAAAACCAAAAGGGTATGAGACTATTAATCACTGGCAGTTCAAACATATGGTGAATACGGCACCCCTTAGGGAAACGGTAACAAAGGATGGGAGGAAACACTATGTGCATTCGCTACATACGTCTGGGAAGGGGGGGGGGGGTCTTCAACATGTTGAAAAGGCTCTTCAGGCAGCCACCTAGGGCACAGGATGCCCTCAACTGCAGACTGTGGAGCACATTAGGACAGATGATCCTGTCTCCTGGAAGAGACGGTTGAGAATATCAGTCTTGCTCGTGGAGTTTCAACGACGCTCAGAATCTGCAGCATTGTCCCCAGAACAGGCCGTGGCCCACTGGTTCGGAGTCGATTGGAGGACCTGAACCAGAGACTTCGAAGGTTCTGCAACTAGTCTGGCTGTGACTTGTTAGTCTTGCGCCGTAGGATTGGGAACTGTAAGGTCCCCCTAAATCGTCGGGCGTGCACCGCACATCAAAGATCGCTACACAGGTAGCTGACTGTGTGTGGGATGTACATAAGAGTTTTTTAGATTCGACGACTCTCCATCCAGTCCAGGAGACTAGGATGCACTGATGTAAGATAAGAAAAATGTCCCGCACAGGCGAGGGTAGTAATTAAAATCCTAGTGGTTAACTGTCGAAGCATTTGCAACAGGCTACCAGAGTGTGAAGCACTCCAGTAGAGCAGTAAAGCCCACGTAGTACGATGTGCAGAAAACCTGAAGTTGACAGTATTGAGATTTTTGGGGAAAATTTAAGCGTATATTGAAGCGATGGGGTGATGGGAAATGGAGATGGTGTATTTGTCACAGCATACAAGAAACTTAAATCCACCGAGACAGAAATTGAATCTACATGAAAAATTGTTTGTGCAGGACTCATTATGACGGATGGGTATACAATTAATATAGCTGAGTCCTTTAAATTACCCTCTAGGAAATATTGCAACTAGCCACAGGTTTTCTTGAAATTATTTTATTATACCATTACTAATTTCGGGACTGAGCCCATCCTCAAATGCTAACGTTGACTTCTTCGCAAGTTTTACTTTTGTGTCGTAAAACATAGCTAAGTTTTTGGGATCCGTAGTTTACAAAAGGCTTTACTTTTGCGTCCTAAAATATAACAAAATTTTGTTACTACGGAATTTTACACTCATATATGCTCTATACATTGCACTTACTTCATGAAAAGCCCTCATTTACATGTTACAAGACAGAATTTTGTTTTTCTTTTACAATCCACACTGATCAATGATCTGAACTAAAAACAAGAAAACTTGTGGCTGGTTACACCTGCGGTGTTCTCCATTCAAAATGGATAAAATAACTGAGTCCTTCTATCGAGCAGCAGAATCACCTGCCGATGTAATCGAAAGCTTTAGAGAAAACCTCAATCCGATAGTACAAAAGTCTCCCAATCACACTGTAATCATCCGAGGAAAATTTAATCATCCAACCGTCAATTGAGATAATCGCAGTTTTGTTAGTGGTAGTAGTGGCAAGACATTCTGTGAAACATTGGGAAAGGACCTAGGAGTTTGGAACCCAATTCACGGTGGAAATATGTCACATCTAATGGTAACAAATAGACCTGACGTCTTTGAAGATGACTTCATTTAAACTGGCATCAATGGCCATCAGCCAGTTCTAGCAACAATCATTGCCAAGGTACTAAGGATAACTAAAACAAGTAGAAAGGATTATACATTCAGTAAACCAGATAAAAAACGCAGTATTTGCATATTTCAGTGAGGAACTTGGAAGTTTCAGGTCAGGACAGGAGCATATAAAGGAACTATGGCTCAATTTTAAAAGAACAGTTGACCATGCACTGAATAGATGCATACCCAGTAAAACAGTTCATGATGGGAGTTCAGGATCTACAGTCGCCGTAGAGACATTTCTAAGGAAACAGAGACTATTGCACAGTAGATGTAAAACGAAGCATGGAGCTGTACATAGTGAGGTGCTCAAAGAAACGTGTCTCGCTGTCAAGAGAGCAATGAGCAAGCGATCAATAACTACCTAGCAGAGTACTACTGAAAAATATTTTACAAAACCCAAAGATTTTCAGGTCATAAGTGAAGGGTATTAGTGATGCCAAAGCTAGTGCTCAGACACTCATGGACAGGACATGAACTGAAATTGAGGGTAACAAAGCAAAAGCAGAAATGCTTAATTCGGTTTACAAAGGAAAATGCAGGAGTATTGCCCCAATTTATTTATCATATCAATGAAAGGATGGGTGAACTAGATATTAGTGTCAGTGGCGTTGAGGAATGACTGAAATCGTTAAAACTGAGCAAAGCTCCAAAGCCTGACAGAAACTGTGTCAGATTCCAAACTGAATTTGAGGCAGAACTAGCCCCCCTTTTAACTGTAATCTACCGTAGATCTGTTGCACAAAAGCTCGTGTCCACTAGTTGGAAGGAAGCACAGGCCACATCCATCTACAAGGAAGGTAGCAGAAGTGATCCACAAAACTACTGTCCAATATCCTTGACACCCATTTGTTGTAAAATCTTAGAACATATTCTGAACTCAAAGGTAATGAGGTATTCGAACAGACTGACCTCCTTCATGCCAACCTGCATGAATTCTGAGCACATCGATCATGTGAAACCAAATTCCCACTTTTCTCACATGACGTAACTGAAGGCCGTGGATCAAATCAGTCAGGTAGATGCAATATTTCTTCATTCTCAGAAGTACCACACATCCACTTACTATCGAGAAGACGATGGTATGGGGTAAGCAGGATTTTGACTGGATTGAAGATATTTTTATAGTCATCGGCAGACGTATAAGTAACTTTGGGTGTGTCCCATGGAAGTATGTTGCGATCTTTGCTGTTGATGTATATTAATGGCTTTGCAGACAATATAAATAGAAACATCACATTTTTTGCAGTTATTTGCAAGGCATAATGTCTGAAAGTAGCCACACAAATATTCAGTCAGATCTTGATAATATTTCAAAGTAATGCACAGATTGGCAACTTGCTTTAAATGTTGAGGAACATAAATTGTGCACTTCACACAATGAAAATAACGTAGTATTCTATGTAACTTTAATGTCAATGAATGACAAGTGGAATTTGTCAACTCATAAAAATACTTGGGTGTAACACTTTGTGAGGAAATGAAATAGAATAATCACATAGTCTGACTCGTAGGTAAAGCAGCTAGCAGATTAGGGTTAGTTGGCAGTATTCTAGGAAAATGGAATTAGTCTACAAAGGAGACTCCCCACAAAACTCAAGTGCGACCCATTCGAGAATATTGTTCAAGTGTGTGGGATCTGCGCCAGATAGGATTGACAGGGGATACTGAAAGAATACAAAGAAGAGTAGCACATATGGTCACAGTTTTGTTTGACTTATGAGAGACTGCTGAACTGCTGCTTGGTTTGAATGACTGCCACTGTGATGCATATGCTCTGTAGGCTGGCAGCTATGGCTATGTTCTAAACTGCCAGCATTTGGCAATCCGAAACATCTCCTACTTGCAGACATGGGCTTTCGATAGAGAAAATAAAGTAGGCTCGGGATAGTGGGTTCCACAAACGTAATAAGAAAATAGACTTATGGAAAAACAACACAATTGAATTGTTTAAAACCGATGAGATTTACCTAGAAAATAAATCAGTAACAAAATATTAGCATTGTCACTGTACAGAAAATGTCATTAACCATTCGGCATAGTGTATGTTTCACTCACAGGTATGGTAACAAGCACAATAATCATGGCTTCTGACACTCACCCGTTACTAACTGAAGGGCACACTTTGGAAAGAGCAAGAGGGCTTTGTGAGGATGAGAATCGTGGAGAACTGAACGCCCGACATACGTTCTTACCTGGCTTGGCTGCATCTGGTTGACAGCAAGTGGCATCTGGCGTTTCTGCAGCGTCGGCGGCGGCGAATTATGCATGACCTCGCGGTGCGGGTGTTGAAAATTAATATTCTGAACCGCATGGGTAATGCGCCAATGAATATCCAGTTCACCACCACTTGATGATCATATCTGTATAAAACGGATAAAGATGGAAGCCCTTTGCTAACGATCCACCTCCTTTGTCCTGAAAGAACGACTCGTATCTGCCACGTTCTGATCCGGACTACAGGAATGTAACCAGTGAGGATGACGGGGGGTGTGCTCGGAAATTTGTCAGCTCGGTTTGAGAAAAGACCCGAGACTGCTCAAATCTGCAGGTTACCAACTTAAACGTGACCGAGGTACCAGTGCCTGTAGCCACCTCAATAGGAGCGGGAGGAGTCGTTGAAAAAGGCGTTCAGTTGACAACCCTAATGTGCGGCGGAAGGAGGAGTTTATAACGATCTGACAACGTAGAAACTTGGCAAACATGTGGCATAGGGGAGCTAAGAAGTAGCTTCTTTCGAAATGGGCAACGGTCGCTTCCTTTGAGACGCCATCTTGCTTGTTGTAATTATATAATTAACGGCTAATTGTAGAAAGCTGAACTTGTGGAGAAAATTACTTCTGTACCTGGTAAAGTCTTCTTGCTCTTACAAACGTAACTAAAATATAAAATTCACTATTGAAATCTTAATAAATTTAAATTATCATATCAAAAATTAAATTACATAAATAATTTCCTTTAGTTATTACTGTGTAATTGGTATGGTGGTTTATGGGGAACTCTCGATGCCTGCGGTGCTGCGACTTCCGGCATGAAAGAGCCACGAGAGATAAATTATTCGACTACTTAATTCTAACACAACGAGGGCCGTTTCTACCATTACACAAGACTAGCCAGCAGCCTAGGATGCCAAAATTTTACGGGCGGCAAACGGTGGAAAAATTAATTTAAGTTCCGATTTTGGCCACCAGGTGCAACTCTGACGCTGTGAATGCAAGAAAGATGTGTAGAAATGTTCCATATGTAATGGGATTAGGAGTAGGATGTGGTCAGAAAAGCTGAAACAAGTGAGAAAGGCATAATGTTGATTTTATTGTTATACAGTTTGTTCAATATGGGCACCGGAGGTGTCGACGAGATGCTGCTCAGTGCCATATTTGCACCTGGCTGCCAAACTGGACCTAATTTTTCTGGTGTAATTTCTGCACTATAGCATCAGCATATCTATCAAGTTTCACTGCCATACGATTATTACAGCCCCCACTGGACCTATGTCAGTAAATGCACTTTAATTATAACCACCCAGTACTTTTAATATCTGATTATACTGCATCTATTATGGTAACTGACCAACCTGCAACTGGGAAGACGATGTCACTCTGTGTGGTAGGTCATAGGCAGAACAATCAGTCGACTTATACTAATACTAAATATTCGCTAACATAAAATTCACATAATGATTATAAATATTTCCACTTTCACCTAAAATTAAATTCAGTGAACTTTCTTATATGTAGATCTCCTCTGATTTATTGCAGTGCATTTCCTATCACTAAAGTCTCTTATCTTAATTCAGGGGATGATTAACTAGGTTCAAATGGTTCAAATGGCTCTGAGCACTATAGGACTAACTTCTAAGGTCATCAGTCCCCTAGAACTTAGAACTACTTAAACCTAACTAATCTAAGGACATCACACACATCCATGCCCGAGGCAGGATTCGAACCTGCGACCGCAGCGGTCGCGCGGTTCCAGACTGCAGCGCCTAGAACCGCTCGGCCACTCCGGCCGGCAATTAACTAGGCCTGGGTGTGTTCCAGTATCTTGAATCTCAGTAACACTTGAAGGACATTCATTCATTCAAGTCTACTTCACAACACTGCCAAAATTCATTCGCACCAGAAAACAGTTCCACACCTTTATTCTGGTCCATTTTCTTGCAGTTAAATAAAATAAGTAATTGATGCCAAATTTGGTCTTATTGATATATTCAGTTGAGTTCTAGTTTAAAATGTTCAACACGTCCTTCCTATTTAATTGATTTTCGAAAATTTCAAAAACTGAGGACAAAAATTAAGAAACTGAAGACATTTGTTGGTCTCAATCATAATAAGGAATTGAGGACAAAGCGTGAAAATTAGAGACTGTCCCCAGAAAATGAGGATGTCTGGTCACCTTAGTTTAATGATTAGAAATACAAGAGGAGATTTGCTTGCATTGTTGTGCCATTGAAAGTTGGTGGTAGTGTTGATGGAGGGAGACCAATGATAGAAAAAAATAAATAAAATAAAAAGGAGCGTCATTTTTCAGTTCTCGTCCAGGGCGGAAAAGCACCTGGGAACGGCCCTGAGCACAGCACTACAAATACATATAAACACAAAACATGAATCACATATCAATAAAAAAAACATGAAATGCACTAGACGAATTGTATTTCGATGTGTCTCTTTTGTCAGGAGCCCTGAGTCGAGGCATGTTTACGTGTCCATATTTCCTAGCACCACACAATCACAACACACTCACCTCAAAGGGCGTACACTGGACCAGGTCCAGTGTCCTGTCGAGGTTGGTGGCGCTTTTGCACTCGACCAGCCGTGGGTGCAGGTACCAGAGGCGGCTGCTGACGTCCGACCAGTCAGCTGGGGCGTCCAGCCTTGCCGACCGCGCATCCGCTAGCAGCGGCGGGCTGCGGAACTGGTCAGTTTGTGTGGAGGAGCTGCCAAAAATTTTGAGATAGGCAGGTACCTGCGACCTAATACTTTACAGAGCCAGCGAGGATAACGTTCACTACCTCCACCTTTGCCGGAGCAGATAGCACGTGTGACTATTAAGGGGCAGAGCTGTCATCCGCCCTTCCTCGAATTTAACAGACGATCAAGACAGGTAATTTGCCGATGCTCTGTTCTTGTTACTACTTAAACTTAAATCGAAACTACCTCACTTCTTTTTACCGGATTATAATTAAAGTGCAGCTACTCACAGAGATCCAGAAACATCGTAGGTATTCTAATGCGTTAATGCGGAATCAATTTACATGGAAAAAAATTAGTTCCGATTTTGGCCACCAGGTGCAACTCTGACGCTGTGAATGCAAGAAAGATGTGTAGAAATGTTCCATATGTAATGGATTAGGAGTAGGATGTGGTCAGAAAAGCTGGAACAAGTGAGAAAGGCATAATGTTGATTTTATTGTTATACAGTTTGTTCAATATGAGCACCGGAGGTGTCGACGAGATGCTGCACAGTGCCATATTTGCACCTGGCTGCCAAACTGGACCTAATTTTTCTGGTGTAAGTTCTGCACTAAAGCATCAGCATATCTATCAAGTTTCACTGCCATACGATTATTACAGCCCCCACTGGAACTGTCAGTAGATGCACATTAATTATAACCACCCAGTACTTTTAATATCTGATTATACTGCATCTATTATGGTAACTGACCAACCTGCAACTGGGAAGACGATATCACTCTGTGTGGTAGGTCATAGGCAGAACAATCACTCGAGTTATACTAGTATTAAATATTTGCTAACATAAAATTTACATAATGATTATAAATATTTCCACTTTCACCTAAAATTAAATTCAGTGAACTTTCTAATATGTAGATCTCCTCTGATTTATTGCAGTGCATTTCCTACCACTAAAGTCAGGTTCAAATAGTTCGAATGGCTCTGAGCACTATGGGACTTAACTTCTGAGGTCATCAGTCCCCTAGAACTTAGAACTACTTAAACCTAACTAACCTAAGGACATCACACATATCCATGCCCGAGGCAGGATTCGAACCTGCGACCGTAGGGGTCGCGCGGTTCCAGACTGCAGCGCCTAGAACCGCTCGGCCACTCTGGGCGGCGATTAACTAGGCCTGGCTGTGTTCCAGTATCTTGAATCTCAGTAACACTTGAAGGACATAAATTCATTCAAGTCTACTTCACAACACTAATTTTTCTAGGCAACCCAGGCTGTCCAGGTCGTTATTCTTTATACCAGAAACCGAACACTTTACACTAAAACATCTCACGTACGTTGACACCACAATAACTAATCTTAACATCTATACTTAGTTGTAAAACACTGTATGTTTCAGTTTTCTCACCTCTCAGCAGCTTTAGGGAAACCCACAGGCTTTTCCTTAGTAAACGTTTGTCTCTGTTCATTCTTCCGAATATGTAAAATTTACCTACAAGGAGTCCACAAAATTTCTCGACAATTCCTGCACCCTCCTTGGTTCTGGAGCGTCAGAGCACGTTTTTGACAAGAGTACAGCTCATTGTACGTCATTGTGAACATTGCGCACCTTTCCAACACCTGTGGTTTTGCACCAATGTCCTAGATAATTATTAGCTGGGTTACCTTTATCAGCTCATCTTTTCTCGCTGGGAAAAGCACACTTAAAGATTTTGATTTACCCTACACCAATCAAGAGATTTATAAATTTCACTTAAGTTTTCAATACATACAACACAAGAATGAAAACACACGCGACACTGCAATGTTTGTTACTTTTCAAACCAGTTTTCGGCTGTTACACCATCATCAACTACAAAGATAAATATTTGTGGCTGTGAAGTTTTGTGGGATCAAATATTTTACAGTATTGCATTACAGAATATCTTATTTGGTTTCCAAAGATGACAATTCTTAATGTTTGGATTACGACTAAAACGAGAGGAATTATTACACTGAAAATGTTAGGTAAAATTATTGAATTTAAATAAAATATATGACACGTTAAATAATTGACTATATAACAAATTATAGCGGTTGCTATGGGAAGAAAATAAATTGAACAATTAACTTTGGTGACATGTTCCAAAGCAGTGACTGAACGAAATGATCTTAGCTCCAATATTACTAAGAGGTAAGATATGCAAGTGAGATTAAGCAGGTAAGTGAAACAATTGTGATTACACAAAGTAGCAATTTTGACAGAGCGAATGAAACTGTAGTAAAAAGTATACAGGGAAAAATGGGGCATGTGAGTAGGAGAAGTAATTTACAACATGGTCTGGATGGGATTATGAGTAATATTTACAGTTAGCGAGTAAGGACAATGTGTCTGGTCATCCAGTACTTGAGGAAAAGGACATACCTTTATTAATTTCCATTATTTCAAGGTAGTTCATCTTCCTCTCTTTATGGACGTTATTTAAGAATTCATGTTGCATCAGTGTCGTGTGTATTTTCATTCATAATGAATAAAATATTCTACCAAGAACCGACGGAACAGTCAGTCAATGCGACAATACAAGAACGTTACAGGAGGCTTTCAGGACAAACCAATTTTATATAATGTAACAAACACTGTTTCGGAACACACATCCTGTTAAGCTTCGTTTCCAGCGGGATTAAGTATAACCTTATCCTCCCTCTTTTTCCCAATTTTTTCCGTTTGAATTCTGTAGACTGTCAAATGTTTCGTTCCTGCCCCGGGGTATCCACCATTTACTGGTTGTGCTTGGCTAACATGGTAATTAGGGTAATTAGGCTGCGCGATCTAGTCAAGAACGAAGAGTTGTCTTAAAGAGAAACCCATTCCTTGATAACCGGTTTCCTTGCGGTCACTCCAGGCAGTAATGTAAACAGCCTATACACAGTCAGAGTGGAATAGGTTCCTTTTTCTACCCTATGAACTTCTTTAGGTTTCCAATGAAATGGATGCCTTTAGGCACTCTTTCAACGCGTAGGCGTGGTCTACCCTTTTTGTCACTTTGTAGGGCCCACTGTATAACAAAGAGAACTTAGCACTTCTTTTATCGAGCAGATCAGACTTCGGGTGACCGTGCACTAGCACTAGCTGTCACATCTCGAAGATCGTAAATTCCTTATCTCGATCGTATTTTTGCTTTCTCTGTTGTTCCTTCCTTTGGATGCGTCCCAGCACTTTTTTATTTATTTATTTCGTCCCAGGTAACATCAGAGAGTGGACAGGAGGTTGTAACCCAGTAACTTTTTCTGTTGATGAGATTAACGACCTGCTACTCACCAACTTCACGGGTAGAGAGGGAATGGTTCATCACTAATAATTTTTGGAGGACAGAGCTAGTTCCTCAGTCACCCTGGACGATCTCTGTCTACACTGCAGTGTGAGCTGACTTCCGCAAACAATAGTCATCGGTATCCGGAGTTCAGCCAGCTGTTTCCATTAAGAAGGTCACGAAAGACTGGAGCGGCGTCGGGAGAGGCAAGCCAACTCTGGGTGCTCGCCTAAGCTTCTATCTGCACTGCTATAGTCCCGCAGCACTGGCCAGCCCCAAGTGGACTTGCATTTGGGAAGCGGCCGTGACTGGACTCACGGATTCGTAGAATTCCAATACACAGCTTATCTCGTTGCAACTTGTTTGCAACAATCGACAACGGAACGTTGTTGGGTGAGGAAATGTGCACCGAAGGGTAAATCCTCCGTCACGCCTGGGGCAATTAAAACCAGCTGAAACCCTCAGAATGACTCGGTGACTAGCAGTGATAACGCTTGTTTTCGCATGGCTTTTGACCTAGTCCCAGTGGGCCCTCTGATTCTCAAAGCTATGACAGAGAATGTGTCGACGTGATGGTGTTCGGCTCATATTGCAAGAAACGACTCAGCTATTGCCGATATTACCGTGCTGGTGTCTACTAAGCCATATGCCTAATCGCAGCTGTCTCATGGGTATCCTGATGGGGAGGTCTCTTCGTCTTCCATTGTGGCCTATAAACACCAACATTCTAAGCTTGGGGGAATTGTTGTGAACTGCCATACTATCGGCCACTTCGCATGACTATTCTGTCTGCCTATAGCAGCGTGTAACGCTTCATGTCTTCTACCAAGGGCGGTGGCAAGGGGGAGGGGGGGGCTATGGGGGCTATAGCCCTCTCCCCCCCCTTAATGGAATACCATTTTACACTGGATAAAATGACTTCAGAAATCGGCGAATATATTACTTCAATAGATTCAATCATTTTTTTTAGTATAATTATGTAGCAATATGGGTTGCAATGTATTTCAAACACATTTTAACAAAAGAATAAGAATGGCAAAAAGCTTACTGTCTAAACCAATAAATATCATTTAACTTAAAATGGGCGTCTTACTATTTATTATTATATACTGGATGTGTATTAATGTACCACTCACAATTATCAAGAAAGCTAAATATGCCGGGCATGCCTACCAACACTTAAACTTCTTACCCCAGACAAGAACTTCGAAATCGCCGGACATCTGGGTCAAATCGTATTATTTTCCCGGGTACATGCGTTCTGCAGACGCGTTGCAGTGCTGGCAAAGCCAGCGGGCGCGCGCCACCTACTGACCAGTAGCTATAAACTACATACGAGAGTTACAGGAATTTGTGAAAGCGCATTAAAGGGACGTTCATGTTCAAACGTAGTACGCATTTGTAGTAAGGAAAATGAACGTAAATTAAGTCCGTTTTAATACAGCTCAATGAGTGGAAGCAAATAATATTTAAATTATTCAGTTGTCTGCGAGCGGGGCGACGTCGCGGTGTATACGATTGCCGATTGTTAGTTGCTTCTCACTATCTCAACAAAGAAGTAAGGAAAATACAGGGTGTTCCAAAACGATCTTTACAACTTTGATCATAGTTATTTCAGAAACGTGTTAAAAAGTTACGGTTCATTTATATATACATAAATTTACAGGGCAGCATCTGATATTAAATTTTAAAAACCAACCAAAAATTGATATGATAGCCGAAAAGTCCGAAAGAGAATGTAAATAAAATAATTCAAACCCGGACACTGAGTGTAAAAGTCATATAGCGGGTGCAACCGAGTGAAGAAACCGACTGGACGAAAAAACAATCCACTGACCGATTCTTCAATAAAATTCTTCAGGGTATCAGACCGCATCGTCATAATTTAAAATGCGCCAACGTTTCGGCCAGCGTTGCAGCTAGCCTTCATCAGGGCCTTACGTTAACGAATGTTTGTAGGGGGAGGGGGAAAGACCGAGGGATTTGGGATAAAGTTAATGTTTTGGAAGGCAAATGGTGACTTTTTAGTGGTCATAATTAATTAAAATTACTTCTATGTGTAAATAGCGCTATATACTTTTGTGTTGAGCCACTTGTACATAATACTGACATTTAAAGCATATTTAATTCATAGGAAGAAAGACCAGAAAGGACTGAAATATATTATGATATAGGAAGGGCTGTTAAAGGGGCCTCACGTGATGATGAGAAGCTTAAGTTTTTAAAGCCTCCTGCAAACTTTTCTTTTCTACTCAATTACAAGGGAAGCAAAACCAAAGATTTAAACATGACTGGATGAGCCAGTAAAAGTGGATTTCATACAGTAAAATGTTACATGGTGTATTTTGTACTGCATGTGTTCTGTTTTCTCCTCCAGGTGCCGAAATCGGCTCCCAGGTACTTATTACAGCTTTCCATTATTCTAAATAATTGAAACCTTTAACTGGCTTGGTAAAAAACATAAATAACTTGTAGGTGTCGTTTCTATTTGGAAACACTTCAGATACGAAAACATAATTATTCAAATAGTTTTCAGGCTTGGTTGTTCAGCAAAAATTTCTTTGTTGCTAACATTTCGAGTGCTTACAAGGTTTTGTGTTTGCACTATTTTTTCTTTACTTCATTCTTTACCAAAGACATTAATTTATTTTTATAGGCGTTGAAAACACTGGTAAAAGAACCATTGGTGAAATACAAAAAGACTACAGAAGATCTTCGTCATCATGAAAACACAAAATATCAAAAATTTTCCGTGGAGAAGGCTATAGAGTTCACCAAGTCTATGGAATCAAGCAAAAAAGGTATTGCCGTTGTCCTCGATACCAAAAAATCTTCAGTTGTTGAAGAAAACTGGAAACGCTTGAGGCCTATTATAAAGACTATAGTCCTGTGTGCTAGAAATAACCTACCTTTACGAGGACATCGTGATCGTGGTTTAATTCCTCAGCTAAAAGATGAAAAAACTGATGATCTTCTGGAAGGCAAATGTTTCAGAGTCTTTTGGCTTTTCGTGTGGATGCTGGAGATGAATATTTAAAACATTTCAGTGCATATGGCCGAAACAGTTCTATGATAAGTAACAGTCCAAAACGAAGTCATACATTGCATTGGTGACGCTATTCGCTCCTCAATATCGAAGGATGTGAAAAAGGCTAAACTTTTTAGCGTTATATGTGATGAAATAAATGATGTCACCACTAAGGAACAGATGACATTTGTATTAAGTACATTGACATAGATACCTTTGTTACCAAAGAAGACTTTCTGGGTTTTACTGAGCTTAAATCAACTACTGGCACTTCGATTGCAGAAGCCATCGATGAAGAACTCAAGACACTAGGGCTGAGCTATCAATATCTTCGTGGACAGGGCTATGATGGCGGCTCAAACATGGCTGAGAGATTTAAAGGAGTTCAATCTCTTATTTTAAGTAAACAACCGTAGCCTATTTGTACCCACTGTTTTAGCCACTTTTTGAACTTGTGCATTTCTAAGTCTTGTGATACACCAGTAGTTAGAAATAAGATGGGAATTGTAGGATCAGTTCAGCATTCTTGTCTGCCTCTGCAAAAAGAAAAAGTTCCCTAGAGGAAGTAATATGACGACAACCGTTCACAGAGTCAAAGAAAACGAAGTTGAAGGCAATGTGTCCAACAAGATGGGAGGAAAGACACGATACCCTTATTACTTTCAAGGAGCTATTTGTCCCAGTCGTGACCTTGCTTGACGAACTTTCAAGTAGTCGTGAAACCAACGCAGAAACGGATAGTAAGGCTTGTATGTTTAGTTCTGCTGTCCGAAAAGGGGACTTCGTAGTAGCTTTAGCAACTGCAGCATATTGCTTCTCTTTGAGACTAAGCGAACAGCTCCAAAGTCCTAAAATGGATTTAACAACTGCCTTAAATCATATCAACGATGTGCTTAAGGTGTTCAACAATATAAGGACGGATTCGGAAATAGAATTCGTAAGTATTTTTGAAGACGCTGTTAAACTGGCAGAAGAGATTGAAGTGTAATAGCAATGCCAAGAACTATTTCAACACAAACCAAAAGAGACAACGTTCCTACTTCAAACGCCGAGGAGTACTTCAGGCGAACAGTATTTTTACCTGTTGTGGGTCGTTTTATTGCCGAGCTAGAAACAAGATTTCCCCAAGATTTTCGCACCATATTAACCACTTGAAGGTCTTATTCCTGCATACTGTTTAAAATACAGTGAGGATGAAATGATCCAAGCATCCGAGAAATATGAACAGTTTTTGTGAGTTCTTAGCTTTTAATGGAAGGAGAAATGAAACTATGGAAGAAAAGGTGGGTTGATGAAAGTAAAGCACCTGAAACAGTAACTGAAGCATTAAAGAACTGTGACAAGCAGTTTTTCCCAAATGTACATGTTTTACTTCAAATATTTGGGACTTTTCCTGTCACCACAAGCACTCCTGAACGAAGCTTCTCTACTTTGAGACGAATAGACTTATTTGCGTAACACAATGGGGCAGGTGAGACTAAATGGATTGGCTCTTGCACATAAAGAAAGAGATATGGACATTGAAAATATCATTGACATATCCAGTAAAAAGAAACAGAGGCGAATGAGCATGACAAATTGGGCAGAAGACGGAAATATACAGTGAATTTTGTTACAGAATTTTTTTTATATTCACGTCTACTTCATATTTTTACATTCATGTCACCTTCTGTATCCAGAAAATTAATGAAAACTTATTTCTTGTAAGTTGACCTTTTTCATAGTTTATGTAATTTAAAAAATCTTCCATGTGAAAATAAGTTTCTTTTTCCCTGAACTCCAAAACAGTTACAAAAAACTACTTTAAGCAACACCAAATTTTACCAATTTGTCGGCAGAGGACTCCAACTCTCTTTTTGTTAAGCGATATTCCACTCCCACAGCCCCCCCCCCTCCCCTTGACCGACTTCTAGAACCGCCCCTGCTTCTACCCCCGCATTATTTGCATTGGTGAAACTCTACTGTCCTGTGACAGACTGGAATTCATCTAAAGCAATTCTAAAGCTGTTGGTGGTTGCACCCCCACCACTGAGCTATAAAGTATCGGCACAACACATGGAATGAATTCACAAACCTGTGACGTCCTACCAAAATTTAGCCTCTGGCAACAGCTGTCGACCGAAATACCTGATATTCTGTATCTCTCCGAAAGGGACGGTTTCACAGTGCTGTTCGAAACTGCATACAAATCTTCCGACTTTGTTCCAAGTTGGAGTCGTACTGACGATGGACATTTGCCTCACCCAAGGAAACCTACTAAAGCTATCATTTCCGACCCGTTTTCCAGCACTAGAATATAGGCGTGACTGGAACCTGACTGGAACATGATTGCTTTATTGGTACAGCAGATATTCTGATAATTCTCGTGATCTCACACGGTCAACGGTTCATTTTCTGCCTAGGTTCATCTAGTCTGCATTATCTTCTCTTGCCCATGGTTAGGGCCTCGCAAGGGATGACCCGCCATTTCTGTCAGAACGTTCGCATTGTATCACCACAGATGAAATGGGCTCACAAGGTGGTGATGGGGCAGCACTAAGTGCAGAAACTTGCCTGCCCGCCACAGCAAAACGATTAGAAATAGTCTTATCTTTTTCGGTTGACACATAAGACCTAGGCTGATTTTCCAAGGAGGATTTACAATGTGATTCAGCAGTTCATTTCCCCTCTCAATGATTCTAGTTGAGATGTAAGCTGTGTCTCAGCGGAAGTCATACGATCTTCACCCAACTGAGTACTGAGAGAATTGTTTCCTGGCTATCTATTTTCTCTTTATCCTCATTTACCTTGCCATGCATGTTAACAAAATCCTCGCCTAAACCTTTTAATTTCCCCTCATTAGCTTATAATTGATCACGCATCGCAGCCTCCATAGGCGAAATACTGTTATTCGGAGCATTAACAGGCTTCAAATCTCACTGTAGAAATAAGCCTTAAGGACAAGAATTTCTGTCCTCATCTGACTCAGTTCAGCATTAATGGCAGAGGTGTGCTTCTATAATAACTGTGTCGATGGTTGAAATGTTTGTCACTTAAAAGGAAAAGAGGTAAAGTGTACAACGATACTCCTTTGTACTGAATTCTCCGAACTGAGAGCTGTAAACGGCTGGTCCCTCACTCGGTGGCGTCAGCGCAGCCACTGCGTTGTTAGAGGCAGGAAAGCGGCGTGATCGGTTGCTCCTGGGTTTGTCTCCCCCTCGGTCTTCCTATCCAGGGCTTTTGAAAGAATGGCCAGGGACGTCGTCTCCATTCTCATCTTGCTTGGAGTTGAGAATTGGGTACGTTAAGGTAAAAATTTTGGTCGCCTTTACAATTTTGGTTTTGAGCACGAAAAAAGGTTTCTGGTGTGTCGTGTTAATTGTTTTGGAGTAAGGCACTCAAGTTTTGAAAAATGAAAAAGGCTCAGCTTGGGGACAGGGTGTTTGTGTCGTCTTCATCATTTCCTCTCATCACTGACGTGGAAGTCGCCAAAATTGCGTCAAATAAGTAGACTCCAGACGGAGTTTCCCCGGCCAATAATGCCATACTTTCACTCACATCACTTACTGCTAGTCACTGTTCTGCTTATCCTCCAGTTTTGGATTCATTTTCGCTGTTCTTTCTACAAGTACCAAACTTTTTGTAGCTATATGTATTTTTACGATGGACTGAAAAATGAATAAATCTCCTACATTTCAAAGGCCCAGAAAAAAATAGCCTATCTTTGTACCACTATGAAATTTTATCAAGACCTAACTGAATATTTGTGCAACTTCTTTCCCTGGGACAAACTTGAACTTACTTGTACATCTGCTGATAGGTCTGCATCCAAGTTAACTTGCTGCATCCTCCCTACCAAAAGGCCTTCAGTCCACTCACATATTTCACTCGATACAGCATGAAATTCTACTTTTGATAATAAGTGTGAATGTGGTACAAAGTCAAATTTTCAGAAATTGAGTAAAGCAAAGGCAACCTCCAATAGGACAATGTATAGTGAAGCACTGTGGGTTTCCATCCTACCTTGAGATTGAGCACAACATTACTTATACCTGTTTACAAGGAAGTATTTTAGTGTATTTCAGTTGTGCGGCAGCACTTATGTCCTGGATATGTGATGTAGTGAAAGAGATAAACATGAAGACATTTAGAGTAACCCTATTAAAAAGAATTTAAGTAATCTATGACACTAGTGCTAACTTGTGTTATTCTTTATTCAACAGCTGCTTTCAGTCCAAGATCATGTTCATAGTACTGTACAAAATACAAAACAATAATAAAATAAAATGCAGTGACAAATATGATCTAAGGATCAAAAATTACAATGTAGCTTTCGTAAGAAGATACTTATGCCAAAATGTTATTAAAAAACCGACACTGCATGTCATACATATTATGAAAATACAGTACTAAACACATACCAGTAATTAAATTCAAGCAGTACAGGCCTAATGCACAATTACTGTGAGAAACAGGTGTTGATCATTTCAACTTAAGACAAGCTCAGAACAGTCAACAACGTATGTCACATGTGTTCACAAACATGGTCACACACAACAGAATATAAAAATAACATCCATATGGATATCACATAAAGAATTCAAAGATTACAAAGTCCTAAGGTAAAACACATATACACAAAATATCTTGCAAATTAACAGAATATGTGAAAGACTACAATTGAAAAAAATGATCAATCCTCTTTTTCAGTTTTGGTCTTGCCCTTTATATATCTTTGATTTCTTTATGTATTATCTATGTGGATGGTGTCTTAGCACTCTATGGTGTTTGACCAAGATGTTTGTGAATGTATGTGATCTGTGTTGTTAACTCTCCTGAACCAATTTATTGTCTTCAGTCAAATTGATCAGCACCTGTTTCTCACACAGTCATTGTGTATTGGTCCTCTACTGTCCGACTTTTATTATGTGCCTTGTACTGTATTTCAAAAGATGTGCAACATGTAGTGTTGGTATTGTAAAACATCTTGACATAAGCATCTTCTTACTAATGCTACCTCTTAATTTTTGATCTTGCACATCATTTTTGTCACTTCATTTTATTTAATTTTTGTCTTGTATTTCATACAGCACTGCGAGCATGGACTGGACATAAGACAGTTGATAAATAAAATATAAGTCACCATTAGTGTCATGCATTTTTTTAAACTATATACATGCTGATACCCCTCAATAAGATGCCTACTAAAAACATTGCCAGACCAACAAAAACATTTCCAGACTTACATTCACTGTTGTCCACTATTAATTACTTTTAAAAACAATGTTCCTTCTGTTTTTAATTTCTGAGAACTGTGCACAATATTTTCACAGAAATGTGGCTCAGAGAACAAGCTTCTTCATTTCCAAGTAACTACTGCATCCTATATCCTTCTTAATCTGCTTCTTGTAATCATCTCTCGGTCTCTCTCTACAATTTTTACCCTCACACTGCCCTCCAATACTAAATTGATGAACACTTGATGCCTCAGAAAATGTCCTACCAACCACTCCCTTCTTCTAGTCAAGTTGGACCACAATTTCCTCTTCTCCCCAATTCTATTCAGTACCACCTCATTATTTACGTCATCTACTCATCTAATCTTCAGCATTCTTCTGTAGCACCACATTTCGAAAGCTTCAATTCTCTTCATATCTAAACTTTTTATCGTCCATGTTTCACTTCCATACATGGCTACAATCTATACAAATACTTTCAGAAAAAAGACTTCCTGACACTTAAACCTATACTCGATGTTAAAAAATTTCTCTTCTTCAGAAACACTTTTCTTCCCATTGCCAGTCTACATTTTATACCCTCCCTACTTTGACCATCATCAGTTATTTTGCTGCACAAATAGCAAAACTCATCCACTAATTTAAGTGTCTCATTTCCTAATTAAATTCCCTCAGCATCACCCGATTTAGTTAGACTACATTCCATGACCCTCATTTTGCTTTTATTGGTGTTCATCTTATAGCCTCCTTTCAAGACACTGTCCATTCAATTCAATTGCTCTTCCAGGTCCTTTGCTGTCTGGCAGAATTACAATGCCATCAGCAAACCTCAAAGATTTTATTTCTTCTTCACAGATTTTAATTCCTACTCCAAATTTTTCTTTTGTTTCCTGTACTGCTTGCTCAATATACAGATTGAATAACATGAGGGATAGGCTACAGCCCTCTCTCACTCCCTTCTCAACCACTGCTTCCCTTTCGTGTCCCTTGACTCTTATGACTGCCATCTGGTTTCTGTACAAATTGTAAATAGCCTTTCACTCCCTGTATTGCACCTCTGTCACCTACAGAATCTGAAAATGAGTATTCCAGTCAACATTGTCAAATGCTTTCTCTAAGTCTACAGATGCTAGAAACATAGGTTTGCCTTTCCTTAATCTATCTTCTAACAAGGGAACATCCCCATCGCACCCCCTTCAGATTTAGTTATTAGTTGGCACAGTGGATAGGCCTTGAAAAACAGAACACAGATTAATCGAGAAAGCAGGAAGAAGATCTGTGGAACTATGAAAAAATAAACAAAATATACAAACTGAGTAGTTCATGCTCAAGATGAGCAATATTAAGGACAGTGGAAGCTCAGGAGCCCCATGGTCCCGTGGTTAGCGTGAGCAGCTGCGGAACGAGATGTCTTTGGTTCAAATCTTCCCTCGACTGAAAATTTTACTTTCTTTATTTTTGCAAAGTTATGATCTGTCCATTCGTTCATTGACGTCTCTGTTCACTGTATTAAGTTTAGTGTCTGTATTTTGCGACCGTACCACAAAACCGTGCGATTAGTTGACGAAAGGACGTGCCTCTCCAATGGGAACCGAAAACATTTGATCGCAAGGTCATAGGTCAACAGATTCCTCCACAGGAAAACACGTCTGATATATTCTATACGACACTGGTGACAGCATGTGCGTCACATGACAGGTATATGTTGTCGACCCACCTAACTAGTACGCTTGGCAAATGGGTAAAATGATTCTTCTACCTTGCCCGATTTAGGTTTTCTTGTGGATGTGATAATCACTCCCAGAAAAGTGATGAAAACATAAGTTTGTCACATAAACTGAAAACAAAAAGTTAAATTTTTCACTTGAGGGAAGACTTGAACCAAGGACCTCTCATTCCGCAATTCGTCACGCTAACCACGGGACCACGGCGCTCCTGAGCTCTGTCCTTGATATTGCCTATCTTGCACATGGACTACTCAGTTTGTCTATTTTGCTTATTTTTTCACAGTTCCACACAACTTCTTCCTGTTTTCTCGATCGATCAGTGTTCAGTTTTTCAAGGCCTATCCACTGTGCCAACTCATAACTAAATCTGAGGGGGGTGCGATGGGGAGGTTCCCTTGTAAGGTAAGTGGTAAGGTCAGTATTGCCTCAAGTGTTCCAACATTTCTACGGAATCCAAACTGATCTTCCCCAAGGTCGGCTTCCACCAGTTTTTCCATTCGTCTGTAAAGAATTCGTATAATTATTCTTTAGCCGTGACTTATGAAACTAATAGTTCTGTAATTTTCACACCTGTAAACACCTGCTTTGTTTGGAACTGGAATTATTATTTCTTCTTCAAGTCTGAGGGTATTTCACCTGTCTCATACATCTTGCTCACCAGATGGTAGAGTTTTGTCAGGGCTGGTTCTCCCAAGGCTATCAGTAGTTCTAATGGAATGTTGTCGACTCCCGGGGCCTTGTTTCGACTTAGCTCTTTCAGTGCTCTGTCAAATTCTTCACATAGTAATCATATCTCCCATTTCATCCTAACCTACATCCTCTCCCGTTTCCATAATATTGCCCTCAAAGATAACGCCTTTGTATAGATGCTCTATATACTCCTTCCCCTTTCTGCTTTTCCTTTTTCTATTTCAAATACATACAACATGAAAAAATTAAAACTGCACTATATTAACTATGCAGGTTGTAAACATAACAATATAGGCCCATTTCTAATTACATTATGCACTGATACGCTTACGAAGCAACTGTGGCGAGAGCTGTAGAATATTCTGGCATTTCACCCATCGTCAGTATTACTGAATAGATTAAACTGTACCATCACTATTTAGCTCATAAAATAAATTCTCCTTCATTTCTAGCAATCTGAAGTAAGTACCTGTCCCCAGTCACACTATCAGTTCTACAGCACTACGTATCATGCTTTCCTACTATATTATAGAATGCACTTTCATGAGAAAAAGTGAAATGTCCATTCTCAAGGTGTCCTATGTTAGGTATTAATAAACCATTTTAGCTGTATTTAGTCTATTATTTGATCACTACCCGTTATGTGGCACAAAAAGCCACATAATCATGTGAACCTCTAACTTAAACACTATACGTAAAAAGCTTGCAGCCCCACCCTGTTTGCAATTGTGTATAGATTGGTGAAGCAGAACCATCCACCGTACTGGAATCTGGCTGTTTTAGTGTATGGCATACTGCATTTTAGCAGTTTGTTTTGTTCTGACAGTCAATGAATGTTTGGTACAAGTTCTGAGCTTCTTAGCTCTAAGGTTTTAGTTATATGTTCACCTGAAGATGTTGGTTTTAGTGCCACAAGACTGGTAGTGATCTAATAATAAAGGACTAAATACAACTGAAGTGGTTTATTAATATCCAAAGTGACCACTATCAGCTGTGGTTGCCCTACCTATAATGTTTGCACCTTCTATGTAGTTTGCATGAAACACATTTAGCTTAGTTTGCAAATACACTGGTGAGCCAAAACAATTATGACCATTGCAAGAGTGGACAACTTGGTGATATGGGCAAAAGAAACAGTAAGGAAATATCAGTGGAACCGGTGCAAATGAGAAATCATTCTAACAACAATACAGGCTGCAAATGTGGAAATCCATTAACATAAGTGACTAATGAAGGGCAGATTGTTATGGCCTGGTCTATAGAAATGACCATCTTGGAAACAGTGAAGTTGTTTGCATGTCTTTAGCATCTATGGCAAGAGACTGATGGTGTAACCACATGTAAACAAGACATTGAACACCCATCCCTTATCACGGTAAAGCAGGATAGGTGACAAGAGTATAATACTGTTACAAGCACAAATTTTTCAGAACATATATCCATATGGGGCTTTGCAATAGATGACCCACACATTTTCACATGCTGACCCAGTAACATCAATTACGATTGCATTGGGCACAGAATTGAGAATGGACCACGGATCAATGGAAACGAATCAGCTAGTCAATGAATCATGTTCTTTGTTATACCAGATCAACAGTTGTGTTCAGAAACACACCATCCAGATGAACAGCAACATACTACAGATGCAGGTGGCCAACATTATGTTATGGAAGACATTCACCTTCACTTGAATGGGTCCAGTTTTAAAAATCAAAATGACAGCTGTATTGTGTGAAAGTTATAGCAGACCACCTAAATCCCTTCAAGCTTTCCTTCGAGCGGTGTAACTGTCCATGTCATAAGGCCAGAATTGTGCTACAGCCATTTGAGGAGCAAGATAGTGAACTCACATTGACACCTCTGTCATTAAATTTGTTCGAGCTTAATCTAATGTAACACATCTGGGACGTTGGTCCATAATTTACAGGAATTTCATGACCTTTGTATAGGCATTTGGTGCAGCATGCCTCCAGAAGGCTACCCCACCAAAACCATACCACATATCATCATTGCTATATTGCACAAACACTGTCAAGCCTTTGGTCCTGATGTTTTGGCCCCTCAGTGCATTTTACTAAGTAGCATCAGTATTTCAAATTTTCGAACAGGTATCATTCATGTAACTACGTGCCTGACAGGCCAATTCACTACCTCTTGACAACTGCATCAGACATACCTTACAAGAAAGCACAAAATTTAAGTCAACAGATTATTAACCCTCTGCATCTATTGCAAGATTCAAATACTGGAATACTCTGATGGTGCTACTTTAATGCAGTCATCTCTACAACTCATGTTCATCAGTGAAGTTTCTGCTTGGTGAAGTAATTTTTTTGCTAACATACAGAAACAAAGAAGGGCTGACAAAACAATCATGTCAAATTGGTTTAAGTGCACTATATTATATACACAGGAACAAATACTAATCTGCCAACCCTGTTACCATGACTTTTTTTTTTAAGGGTCAGCATTTCTACAGCAAAGGCTACCAGAAAAGTGAACTGAATTGTTTCATATGACGCAGTGTGGTTCAACAGCCTAAAAATTTAGTGTGAACACAGCTAACAGAATGAACCTTCACATGAACTTGAAAAGCTCAATTGTTAAACGAGTGATGGGGAGAGGAAAATAAAATCTTACTGTACACTTAACTTGCAATAAAGGTGTTGAAAATGCCGTTAAGTGTTTAACTCTGCTCCAATTATTACCACACAGAAATAATTTCAATTGCACTGAAGAATGCTCTTGTCTCAAAACCTCAGTTACTTTAAAACTTAAGATATTTTTTTAAAGGTTAATTCTTCACACTGAGCTGGGTAAGATCCACCATACAGTGGATATGAGTAGCCTCTTAAGGTTCATGGAGAGGGGGGTGATGACCCTTTTCTGTCAATACAGAAAGAGTTCAAACATTTTCAGTTAACAACCACTACACACTTATGGTACAACTCAACCGTTCAAAAGTCAACAGGAACAAGTATGTTACATAGCTTTAACAGCCTTACTGTACAATGTTCTGAATGGAAAGCACCACATTTTCCACACCTTTATTAGGAATTACCAACCGTAAGTGTCTTAGTTTTCCTAGACAACTTTCTACAAATACACAAGCTATCAATATACCTGTTAATTGTCCGAATTTTCAACCTCTCACTTTTCGTTTTGAACCATGCTAGTGCCAGAGACTACAGATTTTACAAAAGAAAGCTATTATTTAGATTGTAAAACAAATTTCAATATTATAAACAAAAAATATTTGACAACACTTCAAAACTAATGCCTTCATTTCCCATAATCTGCAATTGTGAAAAACAAAATTTTCTTAATGGTTCATCAGCCTGCACTTTAGACTCAAGGAGAAGGAGACCTGGTGGGAATCAAATTAGTTAAACAAACAGGTAATAAATTAATTTTCCATTTTAATTCTGTTGTGTATATTACAATTAAATACTCAAGTCAGCCTGAAAAATTACATAACAAATGCATCTGTTGGAATGTTTCCTTAGTTTCATATCACACTTCTAGCTGTAGTGATTTACTATAGTGTCTCTTCTGGGAATGCCATGAGCAATGGAATGAACAATGGAATGTTCAACTTGAGTGAATACTACCAAACGCTTCACACAATTTAAAGGATTGCCTTGATTTCATCATAAAGCACAAGGACAAGAGCACCACCAGTGCCTCTGAGAATATTTGAAAAGGCACCCTTGAAGAAAGCACCACCACCCTCAGTTTTGTAGATCTTGCCCCAACAGTCCAGAGTGTTCTTGTACATCATGTCAGCCTTTGCACGTCCAGACTGCATCATCATACGTCGACGAACAGTGTCAAATGGATATGACATAATACCCGCAAATGTCGTTACAGCCTGTAAAGTAGAAAGTAATGAAAGTGCATCTTAAGAACAGCTTTACTTACAACTTTTTAACATATTTAACACAGTTCATAACATGGTCCAAAGGGCCTTTCAAAACTATTTGCACAAGGATAATCTAGTGACTTTTCTCCTGTCCACTAACTTTAAAACTGTTTCATACCCACTACACATCTGTTGAGTCGTCACTTATTGCATTGCCCCTGAAATTGGACTGTTCCAAATACAATTTTATGGAACATCCATTTTTTAAATGAGTAGATTATGCTTCATAGCTAACATATCAATGAAAACCTATGTAACAGGGTGGGCTTTTCAGTTACAGGTACCTTTCGAATTTCTCACCACTGGAACTTTGGCTCACTGGTATAAAACAAAAGTTCCACAACGAAGAATAGTTGGCAAGGTTCTTTTTCCCCTTTAGTACTCGTACCAGAACTGCTATTCAATGAAGTGTTGCATCTTGCGTTAAGCTCGAGATGACCAACTACAGCTCCTTCTCATAAGGAAGTCAAATGAGATGCATTCAATCCATACATTCCATATCTATACCACACACAGCCTTTTCTAGAAGTAACACTGTTTTAACCTTTATGGTTGCAGAAACAGCAGAATCAAATGTTTGAAATGTACTCAGATTAAATACAGCTTCCGCAATAATATATTGCAAGGAATGAAGTGTGATATTTCATTTTAGATTTGAGTAATGTGATATGAAATTCCAATGAGTGTCCAAAACAAAGTGAATGTGCGTGGAAGGAGTAAAAGATGACATGTCTTAGGGGGAAAAGAAAAAAATTGGCATCAAGTTACCCCAAAATGCAAAAGTTTTATCATAAACTGAATTTTCACTCAGTGTCATTTCATGAAACATGTGACCTACAGAACAATTTAGAAACACGTGTTTGCATAGAAATATGCAGAACACTCTGGCTTCAGTATGAAAAGTAAGAAACACAAAATAGCTTGAACTGAGAGCTCAATTATTTCACCAGCCAGTAGCAACAGCTCACTTCACAGAAGTAAAATTGAAGCACACCACCTTTAAAGGTAATGTCACATTCTGCTACATAAAAGCTGTTTGTTTGGACCTCACAAGGGCCAAAATAAACAATTTGGAAGTATCCACAGAACTGAACATGAATCTAATAAACTAGAGACACCTTAACTTTCCCTCCTTCCACCCCCCCCCCCCCGTCCCCCACAACTAAAGGCATAAGGCAGCAGAGAGTGAAACGAAGAGCAGGGTAGAGATGAAGATACAACGATGGGAAACCGTATCCTAATAAGACTCGAGGGAAAGGAGCAAGAGTCAACTAGATATGGTAATGTGAGTCTTATGAGATAGTATATAACCTACTAAATAAAATGGTTCATGCATTAGTGATAACTTATGTTGAAGTGCAGGAACATAAAATCTGTGAGGTACTTACGAAGAGGAAAAAAAACTATTGTTGGCACTCTCCCTCTCTCTCTCTACCCCCCCCCCCCCCACCCTTTACGTTCACAGATGGGGCACCAGGGCAGAACTGTCTGAACCACGTGTAACTGCTTAACATCTCCACCCATTACAAGTGATTTTACTGTAAAAATTTCTGCAATAATTACAAACAAGCAAGAAACATTTACGAAAAAAACCTAACATTTGTAAAAAAATTCCTTTTCTTTTAATGAAGAAGCCTAACTGACCTACGCCAATGTTATTTACTGCGTTTTGTAACATGTTTCACACACACACACACACACACACACACACACACACACACACTTACCTGAGCGATTAAGAAGGAAATGATGAAAGGAGTGTTCTTCGGGTCTGGCAACATTCCTTTGGCTGTATCGAAACAACCGAAGTACGCTGCTCGGTAGATGATGATTCCTTGCACGGAAACACCGAAGCCTCTATACAGACCCACGAGGCCATCGGACTTAAAGGTTTTCGCTATACAGTTTCCCAATCCAGTAAATTCTCTTTCCGCACCAGCCTTACCAATGTCGGCTGCCAACCTAGAAATTGTGCACACCATAATCAATTGCTTTGCATAACCAGACTTAAAGACTTAAGGGGAGGACAGTTTTTTTTCCACTGACCTTGCACAATCTATGGCAAGGCTAATAAAATGAGGTCAGTACGCGAGCTATATTAAAACTTCTAGCAACAACTAATTTGAGTGCTAAAGTTATGGTACCTTGTTCGAGCGAAATCCAGTGGGTAGACAAAGCACAGAGACGTCGCACCGGCTGCTCCACCTGATGCGAGATTCCCGACAAAGTACCTCCAAAACTGTGTCTTCTTATCAACACCTCCAAGGAAAATTTGCTTATATTTGTCCTTAAATGCAAAGTTCAAAGCCTGAGTGGGAAAATACCTAATAACATTGGCTAGATTTCCTCTCCAGAAACTGAGGAATCCTTGTTCCTTGGGAATACGGATGAAACAGTCAACCATGCCTAGAAAGAAAAAGAGGGGGGAAAAAATAGATAATACTTTTAGATATCTTGAATGACAACGTACACTAGTCATGTACTAACATAAGTCGTGCAAAATGGCAGTTACATTTGGCAGCACTTACCTTTGTACTGTTTCTCCGCTGTAATTTGTTTGGATGCATGTTGCACTTGTAAAAGAAGCTTAACTCTTTCAATAGGAGCTACAGTAGTTTTAGAAATTGCCGCAGCCACACCACCTGCCGCAAAATCTTTCAAAAATGAAATAGGGTCGGCGAGTGACATATTTCCGTCTGCACTGTGTGGGAGCCAACGAAGGAAGAGAGATATCAGACACGAGTCAAATCACGAATATGGTCTTTTACGTCAGTGACTACGTTAATCAAGAGAAGTATTGAGACACGAATAAATTCGAAAGGTTATAAATATTCAGTTTCCTAAAAAGCGAGAAATACAGTTAAATTTTATTATTTCATTATTATAAGTACTTTTATTACATGCGAAATCGCACCTTCGGATTCTGCTAATCAAATCAAGTAATCTTAGAATTATATATGTATGTACTTTGTAACAAATTGCTGTTTGTTTCTTGAGAACACAGCTTACAGTGACCTATATTGTTGCTCATTAATGAATATGTATAAAAATATGTAAAACAAGGTGCATAAAATAAATTTTCTCTTCAGTGTCCTTCGTATATCATATAAATCAATTCTGTTGCGCTGACAGTGTTCAAAGTTTGCTAAGTTTTAAGCATTTCTAGCTACCACCTAGCTTGGATGGGTTTTTTTTTTTGCTTTATAGTCAATTATCAAAGTGAAGTAATTTCGGAAGCAACAGCTCAGAAGTCCGATGGAATATCTCTGTCAAAGAAGTTAGTGCAAGTAAAGAGCTGGGTATCACACTCCAGATCGTTTATTTATTATTACACACTAGTGACACTACACAGAAAGAAGTAGTGGCAATGGCAGCTGTTGGCGAGCAATTAACGCTAGCGAGAGGCAAGTTGCATTTAAGAGCAGTGGATTGTTACTAGACACAAATTCCCCCGAAATCTTGTTAGATAATTGTATATTGAAATCATTTGCCGAAATGCTTTCCATCGCAAAACTAGTGCTGAATTTCCTGTCAAGGAAAATATGCCAAGAATACATATTGTTTACAGACGTATACGCTACTAAATGTTAGAACAACCACCGCCAGCTCGTATGTTTATGGGATGACAGACTACGAATTGTATTGAAGCATAACGCATACCGTAGTAGAATTCAATTGCATTTGACAACTGGATGTTTCTGCAGAAAGTTGACAGGTGTCAACGTTGAGAAATAACATTGCGTTTCAGTTTTACAAACACACTACGGAAAACTCACCTGTCTCCCATTTCGAATGGAGTCTGTCACACTGGTTAACCTGCTGAAATTATCACAACTAGAAACTAACAATCAACAGAGACTCGTCGGGATGAAATAATTTCTTTTATTTGGCAAAGATACTTAATGAGTAAACATTTGCCCGAAGTGCGTTTTCTTTTTTTTGTGCAGTGGTTACAACTACTGAAACAATAAGTTATTAAAAGTTGTGCCGGTTTCAGTGTAAACACAACGTGGATAGGATCTGTTCTGGCACGGAAGTAACTTATCAAAAGTATCGTAAATTACGCGTTGCACGTTTGTGTGATACTTCAGCAAGTGCATTGTTTTGTGATCGAAACTTTTTGGAGTTCCGTGTCATTGTTAGTTGACATCACGTAGTGGTCTATCTTGTAAAGTTTACAGAAACAACAGAGGAAAATAAAAATTACTAGTTCTCATATCTACCGTGTCAAATTCGCACCATTAAAGTTTTCAGGAAATGAGTCGCTGCAAATGTTTGCTTTGTAACATTGCACCCAGACAAGCACCATGTAAATTCGTAACGAGTTATTTAGACTGCAAGCTAGATTTCGGCTACACTACAGACGGCCTATACAAAACGATTCTCGTTATTATTTTCCATTCATTAAGTTATAGACGGATACCAAATTATCTAAATGAGTTTATGTAGCCGCAATCAATATGCAAGCATTATATAAAACTTAATGATGTAAGTCTGTGTTGAAGGTAATTTAGATTTGACTTGCAGAAGTTAATTGTGATGGTCACATTGTGTGTTGCCTTTAAATGAGTTTCCAAACATTTATTTATTTTCCTCACCTTGTACAGGGCTCATTACGTTCACTGATAGGGCACTGAAGTGTGCATACCCTTGCCCATCTCCAGCCTGAGAACTGACATACCTGTCGTGCATGTACTGCATTGTTAATATAAAATAAGTGCAGAACTGACTGTAGGTAAAATTCTGGCGCTTCAGCTTTGTGTTTGAACACCTCTACATGGGTATCATGGTGTCTACTTAAAAATCTAATTGCGTTTTGTGACCTAATAAATATTCTGCTGCATTGAAAGGAATTGAATTTTATTCATGGAATCAAAATTGTCTGGAGTTACAAGATGAAGCAACATCTATGTTTAGTGCCAGTAGTACAATGAAATCAGTGCCCCCTTCCTCCAGTTGTGGAATTTCCATTATCGTAAGAGCCTTAACTGGTTTCAAAGTGTGCTATTGTCAAACCAAAAACATTCGTTACCGTGTGTGTATGGGTGCGTACGTATTTCATTTATTTGCTCATAGACCATTTGGTACAATAGTATTGGACATATCAGAAACATACAGAAATAATACTTACATATAAAACATTTACAGAATAGGGTTGGATAGCATGAGGATATGGCAGGAAATTGGTCATGCCGCAGTCAAAGGAATGATTCCATTATTTACCTTAGAGACAAGGATAAACAGTGGGAAACTAGAGTCAGGATGGCATGACGGGGAAATAAACTCCAGTCCTTCTGAATGAAAGTCCATTGCATTAAGACTGGGGTATGTAATTGCAAGGAGAATAACAGAATACATTGTCTACATGTGAGTGCAACATGCACAATAAGTAAAAAAGAAAAAGAAATTTTGAAAATAAAAATATTGTTGAAAAAGTGGAAACACACAAACAAATTCCAGAACATTGCATAAAAATAAAAAATGCACAGTAAGTCAATCAGTGGTGTAGGTAAAACACAAATCTTTGCTTCAAAACACCCTCAAAAATAAAATAAAACAAAACAGTGACACATTATTCAGTCTGCATGACGAAATTAATCGCCTAAAACTTGCAGCACAAATATTGTAGAAATGGAAAGTGCTATTAACGTGCAGTTTTCACAGAATGAATTGATAGTCAGGGGCTCATATTATTAGCCATTAAACAGATTGTATTAATACTAGAAAGTGTATTTCTTGTGCAAGCATAAACTTTTCTAAATGGAACAATGCCTAATCACATTAACAGACTAATAGTAGGGAAAATTAGAATGTCAGGGCAGTGTTTGCAGCAGCTGCGAGTTGTTTACGAGATACCTTAGTTTGAAAAGTTCCCACACTGACACATGTACAATACTTGTGGTAGCACACACTAAAGAACAAGTGTGTGTGCCAGGTATGTGGATTCTAACTGGTAACAAGACAATTGATGATTACAGATTGTGTTCAAAATTACCATCGGCAGCAGCAATACATGCTTTCAGTCTGGTATGGAATGACTGCTGCACACGTGCTAGCATTTTAGCGGGGATGTTTCGGCATTCTGCAGTAATACATCATTGCATATCATCTGGTGTAGTTAGTGTGACCTCATAGCTGCCATCTTTCAGATTTCACCCCAGAAAAAAGTCTACAGGTGTCAAATCAGTGGAACTGCTTGGCAAAGTACAGGTCCTCTGCATCCAATCAAACGATTTAGACACAATTTGTGGAGACATGATGTAGTACTTCATGCACTATAGGCTGGACAGCCATCATGTTGGTACCACAGTTCCACGTAGTCTGCAGAGAAATGTCTTCTAGCAACAGTTTTATGAGCTGATGGTTCACTGCTTCACACCACTCATTTACACTCCATGGAGCTGATGGTCCATGTAACAAAGCCTGCTTACATTGTAACTATCAAAATTAGGTTAGCGCCAGATCCTTTCTCAGCAGAAGTGTCGCAATGCAGAGGAAACAGAAGACCAACAGCAGAAACAATGTTTACAAAGATAAACAGATACATGATTCATCTGGAATATCCTGTCTCAGTACCCGTGTACAGAAGTTAAGACGATTCTAATGTGTGGATCAACAACAGCAGCAGCAATAACAGTGATTTCTCTCTCTTCTGTTGTCACTTGTGCATTCTTCCCACACTGTTCATGCACCATGAGCAAACACACACACACACACACACACACACACACACACACACACACACACTAGCAATTTGTCAATTCGCAGTGCACTCAAGGAACACACAAGCACACTGTAAGCAAACATAACAACATCATACTTAGCAACTGTGCAGGTTGAATGGCATAATAAGTATCATTGTGGTAACTTTTCACGATACAATATCTTGTGAAAGACTTGCGCTAGAATCCTGCTACAAACACTGCTAACATTCCAATTTACCCTAGTTTGTTTGTTAATGTCAAGAGGCATTTTTCCATTTAAAAAGTGTGTGTTTGCACAAAAAACACACGTTCTAAGTATTATTGCAATCTGTCGATTGACTAACAATTTGAGCCCCTGACTACCAATTCATATCATAGAAGTCTGAGACTTGAAAAGATCTCTAACCATATAGTTTCATCTGACATTATATAGCTCCATTAAAAGATTTAAAGCACAAGCACATGAAAACCTGCTTACATTATAACTATCAAAATT